>NW_027633814.1:12500-17500 GCF_053919585.1 Euprymna scolopes
CCTCAACGAAAAGACCAACAACCATCGGGCACGAAGGAGGTACCGCAGATTGTTCCAGCAGCGGAGGGCAAAAAGCAGACAGAGGAGGAAGGCGGAACTTGGAGCAAGGTCGTCGCCAAGAGGGGCAAGAAGAAGGAAGGAGGAGCCCCTGTAGAAACAACAAGAGCACCGGCGGCGACCACGAAAAGAAAGTTGCGAATGAGCTCCTCGGAATCCGAAGGGGAGGAAGGAGAGGCTGCTGGAAAACACAGCGAGAAGAGGGAGAGGAAAGAAGCTCCAAAAGGATCTCCCAAGAAGTCTCCCCCAGTGCAAGAAGCCATGGAAGAAATCAATACTGAGCCTCCAACATCAGTCGCCCCAGAGGACGCTCAGCCCACCCCACCCCTGTTTAACACCCCGGAGCCAAAGGTGATAGCTCCAGTTGTGGAAGAAGAAGGAAAAGAAGACCAGGAGAAGGCGGCCCCCAGGAAGGAAAAAACCCGAAAGTGTCCATTCTGGCCGGGGGTCCGCCTCTGCGAGGTAGATGAGGCAGTAGGAGACCTGAGCGGGACGCAGCGAAAACACCTGCGCATCCTGGAGAGTCTAAAGATGGTGGAGGGGAAGGACATCTCCGATCCCAGGAACTTCCCAGACGCTCCACAAATAATCACATTCGTCAGGCCCAACAGGGGTGGGCGAGCTAAAGCCCTCTGGAGAATGTTGGAAGAGGGGAAGACGGCATTCCCGGGGTTGAAACTTATAGACGGGGAGCACCCATCCTTAGAGCAGGTCGAGAAGCGATGTGAGGGGAGGGTCCCTGTTTACGTTCACCCCTCATTTTATAGGGCCATTAAGTTGACGTTCCCTCTGGACGTGGGAGGTCTGGCCAAAGACGGGCGGCTTACGCCTGTCCTGCTCACAGGCAGTCTTGGACAGACTTTCGACGTCCTCTCCCCCGAGGATTTCAGACCCTTGTTAGAGGAATATTACTAGGTAGGGAAACATGGCTACAAGCTTAAACCTAGCTAGTTTGAATGCGAGGGGCATGAGGTCTCGAAGCAAGGCTTCTCGCGTGCTGAGGGACCTCATGGCCCTTGAGGTAGACATAGCTGCAATTCAGGAGACCCACTTTGTTGGGGCTGGGGACTGCGGTGTGCTGGTGAACGACTTTGACGTTTATTCAGCATATGGCAGTCTCCAGAGCCGGGGGGTTTCTGTGCTAGTAAGTCGCACCCTATCTGCGACGGTTACGCTTGTTCATGCGGACGCTCATGGGAGGCTGGTCGTGGTTGATGTTGCCGTTAGCAGCGGCGCGTTCCGGATCATGGCAGTTTACGCGCCCAACATCCAAACCGAGAGGGTTTCCTTTTTTCGGCGGGTGGAGGGGTTTCTCTCTTCGGGTCCGGAGCGGGTAGTTTTAATGGGGGACTGGAATGCCATCCTGGACCCCAATTTAGATAAGGTCGGGGGGCCTAGCGGGCAGGGTAGGTGTGATAGCAGCCTGTCTGACCTGATGGCCTCGTGCGATCTGGTCGACAGGTTCCGTCTGGATCACCCCGGGAGGGAGATGTGGACGTGGCATACTAGTGCGGCCTCCAGTCCAAGCACATACTTGGACAGGATGTTAATTAGAAGGGGCGACGTAGATTTTCTATCTTGTCCCACGTTCCACTGGTTAGGTCATTCGGACCACAAACTCGTGTTGGCCCGTTTGAAGTTAGGTAATAGGCCTAGGTTGGCTGGCTACTGGAAGATGAACGCCTCCTTGTTGGAGTCGGTCGACTTCCGGGAGCAGCTGACAACACTAATTCAGAGGGAGTTAGTGGGGGCGGTTACCGGGAGTAGATGGTGGGTTAATCTTAAGGTGACCATTAGGCATTTTTGTGTCCAATATAGCCAAAGCCTCGCTTTAACTAGGGCACGGACCAAAAAGCACCTAGAGGATAGATTGACCCGGGCGGTGGCAGGGGGGGATTCCCTAGATCTAGCACTAATTAAGGGGGACCTCAGTCGCTTGGCTAGCGAGCGATATGAAGGTCAAGTAGTTAGGGCTAGGTTAAATAGAGTCTCCAACGAAGCCGTGAACGTTGACGCTGTTGAGCGTGGGGCCGCTTTAAGACGCGGCTCGGATGGGTACATTCGGGAGGTGAAAAACCTGGAAGGACGTTCTCTCGTATCGACGCGGGAGATCTGCAATGGGTTTCGGCAACATTTGGAGGAGCGCTTCACCAAACTACCCAGACTCCGCGGCCAGGAGTTTGGCAGCTATTTAGCTGGCTCGCCCCGCCTTACTGCGGCCCGAGCGGCTAGTTGCGAGGGGGTGGTTACGGAGCGTGAGGTCATTACTGCGTTGAAGCAGGTTGGCCACAACAAATCTCCGGGGCTCGATGGTTTGCCCTACGAACTGTACTTGAGGCTGTCGCCCATGTTTGTGCCCCTTTTGACGGGCGTGTTTAACCACTGGTTTGCCCAGGATTCGATCCCGAGGCAGGTAACCAAAGGAGTGGTCACGCTTCTGAAGAAGGGAAACCAACATGGAGGGGGGAACCTAGATGATTATAGGCCCATAACTCTGCTTAACGCAGATTTTAAGATTTTGGCCCGTATTCTTGCGAATCGGCTGCAGGTCGTTATCGACGAGTTGGTCGAACCGGATCAGAACTACGCTGTGAAGGGTCGAACAATTCAAAACAATCTGCACTTGGTTCGCTCGATAATAGAGGGATTAGAAGACGACACGGAAGCCGCGCTGATCAATTTAGATCAGTCCAAGGCGTTCGATAGGGTGGACCATGGGTTCCTGAGGGCTGTTGTGGAGGCCGCCGGCTTTGGTCCGGACTTCCGCAAGTGGATCTCCGCCCTGTATCGTGACCCCGCGGTGGTGGTGCAAGTCAATGGTAGGTTGTCGGAGTCCTTTGGGGTCTCCCGGTCGGTGCGGCAGGGCTGTCCGCTGTCGCCTCTGCTCTATGTCCTGGCGTTGGAGCCCTTCCTTCGCAAATTAAGGGACGAGGCGGCGAGACCAGTCCTACGCGGCATTGCTCTACCTGGCGGCCGAGTTGCCAGGGTGTCCGCGTACGCCGATGACGTCACCGTTTTCGCAGCCAGTCGTAACGACATCGAAGCGGTGATAGAGGCGATCGCTGAGTACGAAGTTGTCACAGGGGCCGTAATCAATCGCAGCAAGTCCGTCGGTCTGCGGTTGAGCGCCTGGACCGGGGTAAACTCGCTTCCAGGTGCGTTCGGCTGGACTGATGGCCCGGTTAAGATCCTCGGTGTGTGGTTCGGGCCGGATCTCCAGCTGGACAGAAATTGGTCGGAGGTACAGACGAAGGTCGAGTCCGCTGTCGGAACTTGGATTCGAAGGAGATTGTCCTTGAAGGGTCGTGCGGAAGCATGCGCCACTTACGTGTTTCCGTTGATCCTTTACCGGTTATCTGTTCTTCCCCTGCCTGCGGACCGCTGTAAGGCTTTAGAGCGACTCCTTTTCCGACTGCTCTGGAAGGGAGGAAAGCCGTATGTCCGTAGACAGGTCTGTACGCAGAAGCTTAGCGAGGGAGGCTTGGGGATGCCTGATCTGCGCAGCCATCAAAACGCAGAAAGACTGGCGTTCCTAAGTCGGACACTGATAGAGGAGGCACCCTGGGTACCAGCCGTGGAGCACGCTTTCCCACGGCTGTTAACCGACCCCGCCGCCGAAGGTCGCCGTCGACCAGCGGGGGAAGGGCGCTTCCTGACCGAATGCCGAGCCGCCCTTAGGGCATTGCCGGGGTCCAGTGACCTTGCACGGCCTAGGTGGAGGCTATATGAGGATTTAGTGGAGGGTACCGCAAACGACCCGCTGGTGGAGCGGCTACATCTGTCGAGGGGGGAAGTTCTCTCGCTTTGGAGTTGGGCGCCTGCCAGTAGCTACATAAATAATGCAGAGTTCTCGATAACGTGGAGGCTAGTCCGGGATGCGTTGCCTCTCTTCGACCGACTTGCCAGGGATTTTAGGGATCGCGAGTATTATTATCCCCCGTGCCCACGCTGCAACGATGAGAACGAGGACGAGACGCGTGAACACGCGTTCTTTCTTTGCAGCGGGGTACGGAGTCTCTGGAGGTATGTCGAAGGGGTAACGGCTCGCATCGACCCCGAGCGGTCGGTGCCACTTGATTTGGCGTACGTGGTTGACAATGTGGACCCGCCGTTTATCAGGGAGAAACGGGCGGTGTTTCTGGCGATACTGGCTGTAGCTAGATTAGTGACGTGGGTTACACGTCTGAACATTGTCTATGAGGGGCGATCTGTATCCGATCAGGATCTGGTCCTTTATTTTAAGCACCAACTTAAAATAAAAATCAGATGTGATTGGAAAAGGTTGCCCCGCATCGACTTTGATAGGAGATGGGTGCACAACACTAGTTTGTGCATCCGACGAGGAGCTAGGTATGAGCTTGTGTTTCCACCCTAGTAGTATTCGTCTGGAGGTGCTGAAGTTTCGATTGTCGTGCACTCGGAACCCAGCCCCTCATATGTTAATACGGGGTTTACCCCGTAATCATGGGTAGAAGTAGGTTTGCTAGTTAGGCGGAGTAACCACCTAGAGTGGAAAGCATGTGCTTTATTTAGGGCCTAGACTAGGGTGAATGTGAGTTTGATCCTGTCCCCTGTAGATCTTTGTTTTTTGTTAGATTGGCACTAGGAGAGCTTCCAAAGATGCCCAAAGTCCACCAGTTTTATTTTGTCCTCGGCCTGTTTTTACCCCTTACGTACATTATCTTGGAAGACGCCATCCATCCCTGTTAACCCCGACCCTAATTTATTTTTCTTACAAATCCCTAGTTCCTCCACTCCCCCCTAGGAAACGACCTGCTTGCTTTCACCCTTTCCCCCCGGGGGAAGTGGACCGGAAGACAGTGGGCGTTTCATACGACAGACCAGCCGTTAGGTAGGGAGGGTCCCCTTACTAACCCGCCCCCATAGGCATTTTATTAAGTTGTTTTCTTTTTCTTTCTTTTTGGGTGTATTTTAGTTTGCCC
>NW_027633815.1:0-30065 GCF_053919585.1 Euprymna scolopes
CAAATCGTACACTTTGCCGTTCCAGCCGACCACAGGGTGAATATTAAAGAAAAGTAGAAACGGGGCAAATACGCAGAGCTAGCAAGAAAGCTAAAAGAGATATGGAAGATAAAGAACATCAAAATATTGCCTATAATAGTAGGAGCACTAGGAACAATTTCAAAAAAACATTGAAAAACGAATGGGAGAAATTGGAATCAAAAAATGACTGGAAAAATACAATGAACAACAATAATGAAAACAGTTGAAATATTAAGGAAACCCCTTGAATGGGGAAACTAACACACATTAGCAACAAGTGCGGGCCAAGCAAACTGCTGCAGAGGCAAAACATGAAGCGGTACATGGAACCAAGAACATTGAAGCCGCATACCTATAAGTTCTATGACCCCGTCCCATCCTCGCATAACCACATCACTGCCCCTCCTCAAAAGAGTGAGACCAAACAGCCAAGTAGAGTAAAGGAGGAAGGAAAGACCGAAGAGAGAGCACTGACCAGACCTCCACTGGAAAAGTGCGAAGAGAACTGGGACCCTGAGGAGACTTTTGCCACTCAAATTCCAGTGAGGACCAATAGCTGCTGCCAACGAGACATCAATGACAAGCAGCTGTTGCAATAATGCAAATTTATTTGCAAATACTATCGAAAGAGGTGGAGTACTGGAAATCTGGGAAGACTTGTTGTCACTCAGCTTCCAGGAAACACCACGGGCTGTTTTCAAGGAGAGATCTTTGATGATCTGTGTGAAAGCCCCATGTGAGCCAATAATAATAATAATAATAAACATTCGTTCAAACTCCTTGCCAACTCCCACCTTCAACTATAATCTTCACCGACCGTTCTTACTCTCCCTTCTCTCTCTCTCTCTCTCTCTCTCTCTCTCTCTCTCTCAGCGGTTCAAATAAAGGACTGCCCTGTGCTTTCTCCTTAATTCTTTTTCACAGCAGTCATTGTCCTTACATGCAAATTAATGTCATATGTGTAATAAGGAACTGTATACAGACGAATTTTTTTATTTTCTTTTTACTTTTTAGATTCCCTCATTCGACAGGATAGACAGAGGCGCTGTCGCGTGTGTAAGTCACATTTTGCATTATTTTCGTCACACTAACTTATTTCTATTATTTGGATTCTTTGCACTACTATTCTCATCTTGAGTGTTATTTTCCCAACGTTTCGATCGATGTGACTTCCGACCTTCTCCAGGTGTATCTTGTCGAACTTTGGAATCTTTCTATCGAATTTAAGAATCTGCACAGAATTTCGCAAGCACTTTAACCATTTCCAAGTATTCCAACAATTGTCTGACTTTTTTTTCTACAAATGTTCCATATTATATAACTGTAAGATTGTCAAAAGTATTGTTACTCTGATATTTCTCGACACTACACTTTTTAAAATGATATGAGTTGTCAAGAGAAGAGAGGGTGGAGAAACAGAGCCGGGTAGTTTGATGCTGGTGATGGCCCGGATGGAAAGCTCTATGACAGCATAGCATTGGCCATGGTCCCAATCTTAAAGATTCATTCATAGGATCATTTATAGCATAAGCACATTGACACACCGGTCTTATTAGATTACCAAAGTTAAACAATGTTGAGCCTGGTCAGTACCAGATGGGTGACCATTTGGGAATACTAGATCGGCGTCGAAACCGTCTTCCAATTACTGCCAAAATATAACGTTGTCATCTCTCATAACCAATATATACATGTGACTGGGGGCCACTTGTGAAATTGATGTTTCCATGAAACTTCCTCCTTCAGGAGAAGTCGGTTCAACCCACCTAGGGTGAATACCACTGACGTGGCATGACATGGTTCACAGCGCCATGTTGAATTTAGAATTCCATGCTCAACTATCTGACCAGTTGAGCTACAAAGAAATAAAGTTAAAAGAATATGAAAATGCTGGTTTATAAAAAAGATTGGAATGTCCCATTATGGTCATATGGGCAAGTCCATTCTCTGGTTTCTGATTGGCTGTAAGCTGATGAGTGGCTAATCTATTATGAAAGATTCTTGCTTGAATTAAACAGTATTTATGCATCAAATAATGGAGCACTTTATGTCAAAAGGTATCAATTTGATACTGCATACGTATGCAAGCACAATGATGTCTGCAGAAGAAGTTCCTTCTGGTTTAGTTGATTGTGAAAGAGTAACTTGAACAATCGTCATGGAAATTGTGTTATCATTTGGTTTCTAAGTGATGCTGGTCACCTGAACGATGTTATGTTTCCTCTGGTTTGCAGCACAGGTGTATCAAATGTATGGGAATCTCAAGCTGTTGGTTTAGGAATTCTGATGTATGTTACTCTTTTGAAGGAGATAGATTTTCCAAAGTAAAAATAAAACAACTTTGTACCTTTTCCCCCTTGGGGAAGCAAATAGGAAAGTACACACTGTCATAAAATTGAGTTGACCATTTTTGCATATCGTTTATTGAACATTTTAATCAGTGTTCAACTGTCTGACCAGTTGAACTAGAAACGAATAAATTTAAAAGAACACTAAGCAGTCGGTATATAAGTAGGCTGGAATTTTCTATTACGCTCAGATGGGCAAGTCCATTCTTTCAGCTCTGATTGGCTGTTAGTTCATGAGTGGATAATCAATTATGAAAAAGTCTTGCTTGAATTAAACAATTTTATAATTCAAATATTAAACAATGTTTATACATCAAATATTGGAGCACTTTATACCAGTTTAATTTGATTCTGTGCCATATGAAATTATAATGCTAAAAATGTAAATCAATAAAAATTGTAATATTGATTTTGTATGGATCAATATTTTACTACAAATTCAAAAGTGATTGGAAGAATGATACTTGGTTAGTGTTTGCACTAATATTCATACGAAATCATAGAATTATGTTAGTAATTACATTTTTCATGTGTAAATTATTAGCATTTCTGATGATCGAAAAAAAACAAAACAGCTTCCTTCTTTTGTCTTAAAGGATTTTTAAAAATTCATTTTTTAACTCATTTATCTGATTTTCTCTTTGTTTTCTTAGTTCTTATCACTTTGAAATGATTTGTGTTACGAGATGGATTTATGTTTATTTATGTATAAATAAATACACAGTGGTCTTTATTATAGAATGGAGGATTACATTTTTCTTTATCTTTTATCTATTATTTTTGGTTTGTGTGTTTCACGTTAGAGACTTCTGTTTAACAATAACAATCCTTTGATCTCACCTCCTCCTCCTCTGACTGGAGTTTGATATAACTGTTACTCTATAGTCATTCCACTTAAAATTCTCTATGTCTGTGCTTATGTCTATCCGTCTCTCTCTAATCCTCTCCTCTCCCCTTCTCTCTCACACACACTGTCCTTCGTTCTTTTCTTTTCTATGAAATCATTCACAAGTAATGTTACTATAAAACATTTTCTTTTTATTGTATCAAAAGTATTATTCAGTTAAGTTTGTAATACTAACATCATATCAAAGTTAAAATTCTTGCATCGGCGCAATTCTCCTTAGCAATACTATGCTTTTGACGTGAAGTATAAATATGCTTTGCCAAATGGATATAGTTATTCAAGTAAAATTTACAAGGTTTGATGTAAGGCTCAATTTTTGACTAATGAGAGGATAGATGTCTGATTTGTTGGTTTAAACATATAACATAGGAATTTGATGCAAAGTTTAACACTATTAAAGAGTTTCAAACATTTTAATCAACATAGAAGGAGGCAATGGAACAAACTAATGTAAATTAGCAAGTGTGTCTTAATAAAGGAAATATCGGATCGGATATAGTAGGTAATCTATGAAATAGATTGGATTTTTTAAATTTGGTTTGTAAATTACAAAGACTGATAATTTGCATAAATGAATAGCTAGTCAGAATCAAATATTGATTGGGCCAATGTATTGCTGTTTATAAAGTCCTACTATATAAAAGCTTATACACAGAGTAACGCCTCTAAAAATAGAATTCTTAGTTAAAGAAAAATGCATATTTAAGATTAATAAAGCATGATTGCATATAAAATTCTCATCATCTTTTCCTTCTTCCTGTATGAGAATATTCTATAATAGCTACCCATTCGAGAATAGAAACAACTTGATCTCCACGAAACAGATAAATACATCTCCTCAACAAAGGCTCTATCAGAAAGAGGCACCCAAACATTGGTCGATATTTTCATTGTTCTCACTTCTGATTGCCAATTGTTAAATACATATTAAAACAATTGTAGTTGTCATCTTGAGAAATGATTCTTTTTATCTAAAATTCATGATTCATATTTACGACATGATTCACAATCTGCTGTTTCATTATGCAGATTTCTTTTGTTAAAAACAATTGACAGAAAATGGATGCCGATGATGCGAGGACGATCAATAGGTTTAGACTGGAGGAGGCCGCAAAACACATCCGCAATCGATTGTTGAAATAATGAAAGAATAATGGAAATTTTTATGAACAAAAAGAGAAAAATAAATAATCAAATCCCTAAAACCATTTACTTTCATTAATATAAACAATATATAGCATTTGTCTATCTCTACTTACTTGCCTCCCCACGAGGGCAGAGTTATACACAAAGTCTGTTTTAATGTAGGGAAAATCTACCACCCCCAAAAAGAGGCAATCTGGATTGGAATAAAAATAAAATTGCCTCGGTCTCAAACGCCTTCATCTTTATTGGCTGACAACAGAAAGGACTAGGTGTACTACCAGAGTAGACACTGCACTTTGATCTGCTGATTATCAATTCTATCTAAGATTTGGTTAGATTTAAACTAAACTTGGCTTGCAGATGGAATACGACGTTACCTAAGATATAGTCTATACGACACTGCTTACGACATAGTCTATATAAAGTTGACCTAAGTGAATTCTAAAATTTATGAACATTCAAAATTAAGAATCAAAAGTGTTTTAAGAAATAGAAGATCAGAACTGACCCTGGTTTTGTGATAATTTGTAGTTTTCAATGAGGACAATAGTTTAACTCAACGTTCAAAAAACGTGTATTCGTTCAAATAAAATGTGCATGTTTTTATGTACTTCTTATTTCATGTTGATTATACATACATATAATAGCGGGATCAAATCCTGTGACTAGTAGTACAGTTATATTTAATGATACTGATGACTCTTGATTAAGCTAAAACATGTGAATATTAAAAATATTATTTAAAGCCTTCAATAAAAAGCATTTTATAAAGGAAATATGAAAAGCTTGTGACTAAAGTAGTATTGCAATTGGTTGAACACTATACAGAGGCTGACAATGTTCATTTATTGAATAATAAGTATATTTTTCTTTCTTTCTTGTATAGGTCTGGGAGCAAAGACATTGGATAAAAGTCAAAGATTACTTCAATCTCGGTTCGAATCCTGGGAGCGGTGTTACAGTTACGTCTATCCATACTGATAAACTTTCATTAAGATGAAATATATATGTCTATGGATATCAAAAAATATTTCTGATATATATATATATATATATATATATATATATATATATATATTAGTGTTGGGACGATTAATTGGAATTGGGAAGTGAAAAAATCAGAACTTTTTGGGGTATCGGAATCGGTATCAAAATCAGAAAAAAATTGTGTCCATTTTCCAATGTCTAAAACGATTCTTTTAATTGTCTTTTTATTTGATTTTGTTTAAAGCAAAATCTTCTACTGCTGATAATAATGATAAAATAATAAATATTTATTGATTTTAAAATACGATTAAAACTAAAACCTAAAGATCATCTCACACAAACGTATGTTTACGTTTGATAAAATATATGGACATTTAACATGTTTTTATGGTAATCATGAAAAAATAACAACTCTATAGTTAAATATTTAGAGATTTATAAAGAATCAGAATCGATAATTGTATCAGAATTGAGAATTTAGTACGGAATCGGAAAAAATATTGGAATTATCCAATCACTGAGATATATATATGTCATCCACATACAGTACTGTTTTGCTGTTTCACAGCTCATCAATGCGGCTAGACAAGCAACTACCTCAAGCCAGGATCGAAACCCAACCGCTCAAACGACAGTTGGAACTTCTAACCGTTGTACTATTTGGCTGCTGCTATGCGGGCAGTGAACTAACAATGTTTTGACATTGTCCAAATACCTAAACTCAATTTGTTTACACAAAGAGCATCGCTTAATATGCTAATGGTAATTTGTATATCACTTCCCAATATGCTTAACCCAACATAGGGAGCATTATAGTCATACACACACACACACACATATATATATATATATATATACAGATTGGTTTCCTAGATGCAAATCCACTAAAATCCGTGTGATTATTAAACAGTGTTCAGTTGAGGACAGAGCAGGTATATAGTCTGTTTATTATGCAAACATTATTGGTTACATATGTGCATACATGTTTCAGGGGGATCTCAATTTCGAGAAACCCACCTCATCAGATTAGGAAAGGAAACATTAATCTTTCATTTCCTTTCCCAGTTTGATGAAGTGGTCTCTCTAAATTGAGATTCCACTGGAACATTTTTTACATTGTCGGCTAAAGTTCTCATGAACGACTGGTGAAATAAGATAATTGTTTTGGTTTCGCTTAAACATCAGACGAGATGCAAGAGTTATAATTATTAAAAGTTATAGTGCTGACATTTTGATATCCGGATTTTCACTGAACAGGCAAAAACAAGTCAATTGGGATTAACCAATGGTTATGAGCTATTGTATGACGTAGTTCCCTCTGATTGGTTATTGACGATGCATACGATCGTCTGTCCCCACACATCTACCTCAGTATTAAAAGAACTGCAGAGAAAAACGAGAGAAGAAAGAGACGGAAGGGTTCTAGTTAGTTAGAAGCCCAGAGAATTAATATGGGACTTCCCCCTCACAACTCCTCTTAAAACACTCAGGGAACGTCAAGCGAAATAGGCCCCAAACTGACCAAGTCCAACCACACACGCAAGGAATTTCTGAGAAGAGTTTTAAGTGAGAATTCCCAGATTAAAGAACGTTGGTGTGGTGAAGCTAATAGCCCGAAAGCTGTGGTCTGCAATAGCAAGAACCCTGTTTGAATAACTGCCTAAGCGAGAGAGAACATTAACTACCTTCCCCCTCTTACCGCATATCTAATAGAGACAGAAAATTACTACTACAGCGAGTGTTGAGCCAGTTAAATATTTTCACACAGACACACATACATACATCTACTGTTTCATTCATATAGATAAGAATGTTTTGGGGAAATAATTTCCCCAAATCTAATCTATGTTGCATAAATAGCAATAAATAAAATTACTTCAAAAATATCTCGTTACCTTCACTCTGGGACAATCATCATCATAATCATCATAATCATCATCATCGGTTTAACGTTCATTTTACATATTGGCATGTGTTAGACAATGTTAGAATACTGTCAGGTGTAAGTAGTTTTCTAGCACGGTAGAGGAAGCCCACTTTTTTGCAACAGCCTTAGCAATCTCCTCAATGTATTTGTTCTAATTCATGTTGCCTGTAAATGTTAAGCCAAAGAGTTTCAACGAAGAATTTCAGATAGTCTATTATTAGTTATGGCAGTCATTGATTGAGATGGTTTCTTGTAATTGTTAAAGGAAGGAAGTTTGGTTTTGGTAGTATTGAATGTTAAATTATCTGAAAGTACTTCGTTTAAACTTCTCGACTTAACATTCACAGGGAACACGAGTTGGAACAGATATATTAAGAGCATTGCCACGGCTGCTGCGAAGAAGGTGGGCTCTCTCTAACATACTAGAAAGCTACTTACACCTGTATCTTTACAACGCCACAATTCATCCATGTATGGAGCATTGCTGTCACATTTGAGCTGGTGCATCTGCTACCAGTCTCTTGCTCCTAGACAGGGTTCAAAAGAGAGTCACCAACCTGATAGGTGACAAAGTGTCATCTAAGCTTCAACTTCTGTCCCATCGATGAAATGTGGTATGCCTCTGAATTTTTTACAAGTATTTTAATTGTAGATGAATTTTTTACAAGTATTTTAATTGTAGATTAATTTTTTACAAGTATTTTAATTGTAGATGAATTTATTACAAGTATTTTAATTGTAGATGAATTTTTACAAGTATTTTAATTGTAGATGAATTTTTTACAAGTATTTTAATTGTAGATTAATTTTTACAAGTATTTTAATTGTAGATGAATTTTTTACAAGTATTTTAATTGTAGATGCTCCGCTGAAGTACAAGCCCTTGTACCACCTTGATGTAAATACTCTGGACAAACCTGACAAGCAGCAAAATCCCACCCCTACACAGTAGAGATCCCCAGATGCCAGAAAGCCTTCTACTTTTCTTTCCCAGAGTTGCTAGATTTTGGAATTCCATTCCAGGTTCCTGCTTCCCCAACTGTACTGACATGCAGAAGTTCAAGTGTAATGTAAACAAACATCTTGCTGCGAAACTCCCTACATAGTATCCCTGCAATTATGTCCTAAATAGTAGTCTCCTAGATCAAAGTGGCACTGTGCCTTGTCTAGGGTGAAAATGCAATAAAGAAAAAAATCATGTCCCCATTTCATTACAGAGTGGATGTCTCTCACTACGATTTTAGCCATTGCCTTAGATATGTGTTTATTTGTCCCCATGCCCCTCGTGTCTGTCATAGAGCATTGTGTTACCAGCAAATACGTCCATTTCAGAAATAATGCTATCAGGTAGGTCATATATGAATATTAGAAATAATAAAGGTCCAAAGATCACCACTTGTGGCGCACCAACATTTATATCATGTTGTTTTAACATACAATCATCGAGGACAGGCTTGGTTTTTTTCTCTTGTTTGAGGATTTGGTTATATTGAGCATTCGTCCAGTAATGCTATATGATTTCACTTTCATGAGAAGATCCTCGTGCCAGACCCTATCAAAAACTTTAGATATATACTACAGATTTTACAGTCCTCTGAGGTTATTACATCGAAGCTTCTCTTGAAGACTCACATTACAGATTCATCACATCATTCTTATATCATTTCTTTTCATGCTACGCATGTCCTCAACCATTAGTGACAAAGTTTCATTTCCATACATCATATAATGATTAGATCACTCTGACTGATGTAAAAAAAACATTTAAAAATAATAGTATATATTGGCAGCATTTTTTCTCTAATGCCTGTTTCATTGAAGAGCAGAGACAATTTCTGTTTGTTTCTCTTGCAATCCATTTTTTTCTATTTGGCGGGATAATGTTCAAACTTTCTGTTTAAGTGTAAAACGAAATTTGCTGTAGTTGCGAACGTTTTTGATTTCCATAAGTAGTTCCATTGTAGTTCGTTCCATAAGTAGTTCCATTGTAGTTCGTTCCCAGGTGAGAGATGAATTAGAAATTGCGTTGGGAAATGTATTGAAAAAAAAAACGATTAAAATCGTTTCAAATCATTGAAAGCACTTAAGCGTGCCTTCCCCTTCATACTGAGCCTGATTAATGGTTTGGTTTTTCATACGGATTAGTAGGGCTTCAATGATTGGGAGGCACAGGTCACAGTGTGAGATGGATAAAATGACGGTGTTTTTAATTAGTATATTCCTAAATTCAGTTTTGGGGTTTCCCGTGCTGTAAGATGTTGGTAGATGGAACGATTCAGGGAAGATAGGTGGCATATTAGTCTAACATAAAAAACCCTGATTAGTAACAACTTCCCAAATTATATAGTTGACCAGCAGATTAAACATACTTTAACCGCCATCAGTAAAAATACTAATGATGATGATGATAATAATAATAATAATAATGATAAAATAATAACGATAATAATATGGACATACTTTATTGTAACCAGATGCTTGCGAATTATAAAATAGACGAAATAATAAGAAATACACAAACACATTTCAACCACTGAAAAAAAAACTCTAAAATTAGATTCATTATTTATTACAACAAATTAAAAACAAATCAATCACTATTAAACAATAACTCTATAGCCGACGACAGTTTACTCAAATGCCCTGTAGGAGAATGTATCACCAAAAATTCATACATGAACATCGGCACGATTAGAACCAGTATCTCTCACCGATTAACATGCCACCTAGCTTCCCCGAATAGCTCCATTTACCAACACCTTACAAAACATGACACTCCCAAAACTAGATTTAGGAACATACGAATTAAAAACACTGCCATTTCACCTGTCTCACGCTGTGATCTGCGTCTCCCAATCATTGAAGTGCTACTAATTAGTCTGAAGAAATACAACCATCAATCAGGCTCAATATTAAGTACTTTTAATGGTTTTAAATGATTTTGATTGCCTTTTCAATGAATTCATCAACGCAATTTTTAATTCACCACTCGCCTGACGACGACTTATGGAAGTAAAAAACGTTCGACGGAAAATTTCTTTTTACACTCGAACAGAATGCTTGAACACTAGTCCATCAAAAAGAAATAATGAATTACAAGAGAAACAAACAGAAATTGTCCCTGCTCTTCATGAAACATGCATATATATATATATATATATTGATTTTGATGTTGTTCCTTCTTGTGAAACGGATTTTTTATTTAATTCTAATTTGAATTTTAAATTATCAATCACATTACAGAATATATATATAATTTCTAATTCTACATACAACATGTGACCACATGTGCTTTTACTTTGCCCTCATCAGCCGCTAACAGAGGTGATGACACAGTTTCGGTGGCTAAAGAGGGACTGCCGCCCCTGGCGCCACCAGCAGCTATTGCTACTGGGCAAAGCAATAAATAGGATAAAAAAAAAAAAAAAATTTACCTGGCATATTCAAGCCGAGAAAAAACGCTGTTTTTAACCTTTTTCATTTTTAACTTTTTAATTTTAATTCCCCCCTTTCTTTCTTTTTCTTTCCTTTTTTTCTCCCCTTTTCCTTCTTTTTCCTTTTCCTCTCCCCTTTTTTTTCCTCTTTTTTTCAAGAGCAGCCCGAGAACGGAAGAAGTGGACAATATTATGCTCTCTTTGCAAATGTCTTCGAATTGCGCCAGATCCAGCATGACGCCTGTCTAACAATTGTTTGCAGGCGACATTTTTGTTTTTTAAAATCCCTTCCAGTGACGCCTATTTTCGAAAGAAGCGAAATGGTGGAGTGTCCTAAAAATCCCCGACATCCAACCTCGATAGGCATCACATTGCACATCCATCCCTTTTCTATACCCTCGGCACACACGCATTCGTACCGATCTTTCTTTCGTTCATGAGCCTCTGAGAAATTTTCTTCCCATGGGACAGTTAGCTCGATTAAAAATATACTCTTTTTAGAGTCAGACCAGAGCAAAATATCAGGCCGCTTTTCTGTTTGGATGATGTGCACTGGAAATTTCAAAGATGTCTTCAGATCTGCTGAAACTTTCCAATCCTTTGCCCCATTCAATAACTTCATATTGGGATTCAATTTATTTTTCCTCTTTGATGGACATTTGCCTTCCTGGAAAAATTGAACCCTGGGTTCACTAGTTGTTACAGGCTGTTTGTTAGCTAATATACACTGGGATGATATTATCTCAACCAGCATTTCTAGAACCTGGTTGTGTCGCCATGTAAACATTGGGAGGGATTGTGACAAGACGTGACGCAAGGTACCGCGCTTTTTTTGACATATAGTACATAGATCAGAATCTATATATCCCCATTGTTTGAGATTCGATGCGCATGGCAGTAGGTCATATGTAGACCTCAAAAGGTATGATATCGCCAGTGGTTCCATTTCGATTAAGGTGTCCCATGATAATTTAACTGGCTCAATATCACTCCATGTTGTCCACGCACATTGCTTGGCTTGAGTAACAGCAGTAGCTTTTCTTTTTTCCTCCTCAAACATTTTTATTTCCTCGGTCACCATTTTTCTCTTATCTTTAATGCCCATTTTGGAAAATGGCTCATAATTTGTGGATCCTAAACCAGCCCTGTCAACCTGAACAAGACCCATTATTTCCTTAGTTCGAAGACTGGATTCTGCTTCTTCGATTGTTTTTGTAACTGACCACTTGGTGCCAGCTTTTACAGTTGGATGTGTTTCCCGGACAAATTCATCATTTGAGTCATTCATCATTATTTGAAGACACACCTTTCCAACTTTGAATTCTTCTACTAATGAGGACAAAGGAAGTTGCAGGCTGCCAGAATTCGTGTATAACCCTATTTTAGAAAAAACAGGGGGGGGACTCCAAGCCATTTACGTAGATATTTATTTGCGTGTTGTTCTATTCATTCAATACGAGATAGTGCCATTTCATAAATTTGCATGGGCCACGAAAGACAGGGTACTAATCCATATTGATAGCACCAAGCTTTCATCTTTCCCGGCAAAAAAGTTTTATTTATTGCCTCAAGTCCCTTCAGGGCCATGTTTTGCAATTCCATACCCCGATGTCTGTCTGTTAGTGGAATTTCGTAAAGGCGTCCTAGACTCTTCACAGGAATTTCTTTAACTGTCGGCACAATATCCTCCCCGACATTAAAGTGAATGTGCCTTACAGAACCTTTAATGATTGACAAACTTCGACTTTTCTTTGGTTTAATCCTCATTTTCACCCTTGTAAGAAGATCAAAATACCGGTCAAGCAAACACTTAGCAGCTGTTTTGAAAGGGACAATGATGGTAATATCGTCCATGAACGCTCTTGATGGAGGAAGAATTATTTGTTTATTAGTCGTAACCCCCGTTGTAGTGTTAGCGGCACTTCTTAATATAATTTCCATTGCTAACACAAACAATAGTGGGGAGATGACGCACCCCATCATAATGCCAATTTCAAGTGACTGCCATTTTGTAGTGTATTTTTTCATTGTAAACCTCATGAAAGCCAAACGAAAATATTTCATTATAATGTCCCTAATCTTTTCCGGAAGGTGGAAATAGTTTAATGCCATATCAATTAATTCGTGGGGAACCGACCCATATGCGTTGGCTAGGTCAAGCCAAATTACATGAAGGTCTGACTTTGTCTTTTTGGCCAACATAATTGATCCCCAAATCATTTCCGCATGCTCCAGACAACCAGGAAACCCAGGCACCCCAGCCTTTTGTACTGATGTATTTATATATTTATTACTCATTATAAAGGATGTCATTCGTTGAGCAATAACACCGAAAAATATTTTTCCTTCAATATTTAAAAGTGATATCGGACGGAAATTCGGAATACCTTTTGAATTCATCTCCTTTGGTATCCAAATACCATTAGCAAGGCACCACTCTTGTGGCACAGTACCCTGCTTCCAAGTCCTCTGAAGGAGGCCAGTCAACTTTCTGAGGACACGAGGACAATTTTTATATAATTTATACGAAATTCCATTAACTCCTGGGGCACTACCAGCCCGAGCCTTACGTACGAAATCAAGGACTTCCCCAAATTTAATATGCTGGATGTCAAAGCTAAATATTGGGTTCTTTAGTATTGGTAGGTTTTCCATGAAAGAAATTGGAATATTATTCGACTTATCTGTATATGTTTTATATAAATGGTCCTCGATTTCCTTCTGTGATACATCGAGTTGGCCACTTTTTGATTCAACAAAAAGTTTCTTAGCGAATCCATATAGATTCGTATAAAATGATTTCCGGGCCTGGCGTTTTTTCTTTCGTTTCTTCCGTTGGTTTTCTGCTCTTGATATATATATATATATATATATACATATATATATATATATATATATATATATATATATATATATATATGAGTGAAATTGTCTGTGTGTGTACATTTCCTTACCAAACTACTCTGTCAATTTTCAGTCTATTGACTCATAAGGGGTATTGAGATTTGAAAAGATCTTTTTAATCGGTTTTCGGCCAGAATTTTGGCTGTCAAGAAGTCAAAGTTCAACGATTTGACCTTTGAAAACTCTACCAAACTCCTCCGCCAATTTTGGGTCTAAATAATTGAAATTTTAGATGTAGGTTACTTGGACATAGACCAAACTTTTTAATTTGATTTGAGCCCAAAACAATAAATATTAAGGGGTCAAAATTGGGGTCAAAGTTAAATCAAATTTGACTTCTGCGGTCTCTACCAAATTACTCAGACAAATTTGGGTCTAAACATTTGAAATTTTACATAAAGTGTATTCAGACAAAGGGCAAGCTTTTTAATCGGTTTTTGGCCGACAATTTGGCATCCAATGGGTCAAAGTTCAAAAGATTTGACCTTTGCAAACTATTCAGGCAATTTTGTGTCTAAACATTTGAAATTTGTGTCAACGTGATTATGCCGTACAATAATAATACATATGCAATCTGCATAAATTAAAATATCATGTTATCGGACAATGCCAGGTGTCAAGCTAGTCTAGTGTATATTATTAATATGTCTTATATATAAAAATGTTCGGAGAATATCAAATTGAAATTGAGGTCAGCCATGTTTGTACTATGGATGAGTCCTCCTGTGGTGTGTAAAATGGGTTTTCATGCCTGCAAGAGAGTGACAGAATGACCCACACGCAGAGCAATAAATGGATCAGCTGGGGATGCTTGCTCTTAGTTATCACAGGATTGTAAATCCCACATCAATCGACCGGAAAGCCTTTTTCAACCATGACAACTGAACACACACACACACACACACACACACACACACACACACACACACACACACACACACACACACACACACGTATATAGTCCAATATTAACTGAATCGCATTCAGTATCGCTACTATCACGTTGACACAATGATCCTCGTCAGGCCACTGAAGTTAAGCAACAATGAGCCTGGCCAGCAGCAGATGGGATACCTATCTGGGAAGGCTATGTACTGTATGTACCTATTCATCAATTAAAAGAAATTAAATCAAATTAAATTGAAAAAATAAATAAAATAAATTAAAAAAATCAACTCTAACCCATCCTATAATTACCCATCCTCCCCAACAAACAACTTAGACAATAAAAATACAATAATAATAGCAATAAAATAAGTCAATAGAATAAACTATAAAAAAATTACTATGCATACCCTTACCTAAGCCTTAACAAAAACTACAACAATAACCACTGCTAATGACGATCGAGATCACTGATCAAAAGCACTTGAACCAATGGCTAAAAACCTATCACTTAGTGCCATTATATGTAACTTGCCAGTTGAAACAAAAAAAAAAAAAACAGATTGCCTGGCGAATAGAGCGAATTACCCAAAATATCGGAAAAAATGAAAATTCAGTCGTATTCAACCAGATATGTTTAGATAAGGATTTGCTGCCAAATTATGGCCCTGGATATGATCTTAAACTATATCCGATGATGAGGTCCCAGCTTGCGGGCTTTGGGGAGTGTGGAGCCACCCTTCAATTGCCATTGCTTCCAGGTACACTCTGACCCGGAGTGGTAGTACCTGTTAGGGTCACAACTATGGGTTAAACAGAAAATGGCTTGAAAAACAAATATAGAGATTCTATTAAATTTTTCTTCAAAATCACTGGATTCGGCATTAAATAACCTGAAAAGGGTTGATATGCCATAAAACAAAAAACAACCCAACCCTGCCACATTATACACACACACACACACATATATATATGTGTATATATATATATGAACGCACATTGTAAATTGAATTCTTTTGAGCATAGTTGTTGATTTATTTTCGTGGATACTCACGATAATTCTCTTCTGAAGATGATCCGATGTTTGACAATTGTGCTTTATTGTATTACATATGTGATAGGGTTGCTGACGCTAATAGCAAATGCATCTGCATAAAGATGTGCAAATGACGAAGTGACGTCACAGCAGAGATAAAAGTGCATAGGTGTTCGGAGAAGCAGTCTTCAAGACATGACTAGAGAAGCACATTTTCGAGTCACGTGCGTGACGTTACAGCAGGGACAAAATATCACACACGGCCGGTGATAGAAAAATGAACTGTTTAAAGATTTAGAACAACTGCGTTGTTGGAAATACCATATATGAAGGTATTTGTTAGAAAAAGAAACTGAGATGAGTTTTCCCTTTTTTTCTGTTTCTTTGCGACAGAGTCTACAATGTGTTGAGTCCATAGATATTTAACGACACCGTTATAAAAAAGGGGAAAACACTACGCATAAAATAAACATTGCCTTGAAATAGGTATTAACAACTATAATACCTTCATCTATACTCTTCATTTCAAGCATGACCAAAAAGTCATCATATATATATATATATATATATATATATATATATATATATATATATATATATATATATATATATATATATATGGGAAAAACGTTACCACATTGGTCCTCGCCAGATCACTTAAGTTAAGCAACGATGAACCTAACCAGCAGATGGAATAATATTTTGGAAGGCTAGGAGCTGTATATACCACACCAAACTGTAGAAATTTTTAGATTGGTACCTGGGGACGCATTTAATTTACTGAGGAAGATGCCCCCCCCACATCCAAATAAACTCGCCTCGCAGGTAGGTGACAAGGCGGGCAAGATGCCATCCTGAACCTGCATGTGAAGCACATATTTGCAGCAGTAAATAGTGACATATGAAGTGTGTACGATATGAAGTTGCGCCTCGTGGATGACCTAAAACACTTTATTGCTGCGGCTGGCTCAATCCTAATGAGCAAAATATATACTCATATCCGAGTTCTGCCAACGATGACGATAATATATATATATATAGAGAGAGAGAGAAAACGATGAGAGTGTAAAATGAAGAGACAAAAACTATATATTGGTGAATATAGAATGGCTCCTTTATTTAATAAAGGTATACAAACATTTAATTGGGGAAAAAGGTGGCTCTTTATACCAAGGTATTTCGAAGCCTAATGATTCTCATCAGAAAAGTAGAGAAGATGCTAGGTAACCTAATGAGGATGCAACGTTTCCTATATCAGTTCCAATGAAATTTGTTGAGCTTTATGTTATTCCGGTAAGTCTCTTCTTATAGAATTGAATTTACTCTATTCTCCTAAGTCTCTAAGCTATAATGTGCATATATGTATAATATATATATAACTACTTCATTTACTCACATAAAATTAATATACAAAAGTATATATTTATGCGTAAACTTTAAGTATTTACTTCAATAGTGCTCAATACGTAAGTGGAGCTAGTTAGTAATTTATAAAATATATATGGCGATTAAGTTACACTGAATATTCCGCGTAAGAATCCTAGAATGGATAAAACGCGGAATATTCGGTGTAGTTTAATCCTCATATATATTTTATAAATTACTATATATATATATATATATATATATATATATATATAATATAAATATAATATATATATATATATGATATAAATATAAATATAATATATATATATATACATATATATATAATATACATATATACATACCTACATGTATATAATATACATATATACATACCTACATGTCTATATATATATACATATATACATACCTACATGTATATATATATACATACCTACATATATATAATATACATATATACATATATATATATATATACACGTATATATATGTATAATTAACATATATATATAATATACATTCATATGTATAAAATGAATTACCTATATATAATGTACATTACATATATACAATGTAGATATATATATATATATATATATATATATATATATATATATATGGTACATACATATATATAATATATATATAATATACATAAATATATATATAATATGAATACATATATAGATAATATACATAGGAGAACAATAGGAATGGTAAATTAATTCACAAAAACTATATGTTGGTAAATATAGATTGGTTCATTTATTCAATAAGGGAATACAAACAATTAGTTGGGGGATAGAAGGGAATCTTTATGCTAAGACATTTCGAAGCCTAATGCTTATCATCAGAAGAGTAGAGAAGATGCTAGGTAACATAGTGTGGATGTGGCGTCTAGTGTGGGATTCATTAGGAACGAAATATGATTCCTTATTAAACATATTTGAATAAGTCAAGCAAAGCTCTAACAGGAGGGAGCTTATTATAGCTTAGTGCGTTAGAAGAAAAAAGTGATCTCAAGTCTATAAGAGGAGACTTATTTGGACAGTACAAAGCTCAACAAGTATCATTGGAGCTTATGTAGTTTTGTGAATTCATTTACCATTCCTATTGTTCTCGTATATAAGCTCGAATGACACTTGTGGAGCTTTATATTGTCCCGATAAGTCTCCTCTTACAGAATTGAGTTCACTCTTTTTTTCTAACGCACTAAACTAAACTATATAATATACATATATATATGCATGCATACATATAAATATAATATACATATACATATAATATATATAATATGCATACATGCATATATAATATAAATGCATATATAATATACATACACATATAATATACATATCATAAATATAATATACATACATATACATACATAATATGCATGCATATATATATAATATACATACACATATAATATACATACACATAAATATAATATATATACATATATATAACTAGCAAAATTCCCGTCGTTGACTGGGTTCAAAAACAACCTACAGAAAATGGACTCTGATTTATTAAAGTATGATAGGTTATGAAAAGGAAGGGTTGTAAAGAGATAGCTTCGAATTTGGAGGTATCAAAACCAAAGCAAAATATGATGAAAGTAAAAATAAAATAGATAAACCCCATAATTTATTATACCATACCTGTTCACACTGAAACACTTATCACAATATTCTGTGGATATATATTAAAAAACCTGGTTAAACTTTGTGACATATTTCCATCCTATGGAGGTCAGGTGCGAAGGAACACCCCATAATTTTATTATACCATATTTCTTCAAACTGAAACATAATTATCAAAGTATACTTACGCAGATAGATATGAAAAATCTTTATTAAAGTTTGTGCCTATTTCCATTTTATGGAGGCCAGGCGCGAATGCAGACCCCACAATCAATTTTATTATACTATCCCTAAGTTAAAACATACTTATCAAAGTATTCTTATGTACATCTATATCAAAAACACTTGTAAACGTTTTTTTTTTTTTAATTTTAAATTTTTTTATTCCTATACTTTGTGGACCAGGCGCGAACGCAGACCCCACAATTTTAATGAACCACCGTTCTGCCAGATCAAACATACCCATTCCTGTGTCTCGATACATCTTCTATCATTATATGTAATCAGTTTTTTTTAAATAGTAAACCATATAGGAGCCTATTCGTGACCAGACACACACACACAGACAGTCAGCTTTATATTATAGATATGTATACATATATATGTATATATACAAGATGCATATATATATATATATATATATATATATATATATATATATATATATATATATATATATATATATATATATATATATATATATAATGCGCATGAATTTAGGAAAACTCGTCCCCGGAAAACTCCAATAAGCATATATATATATATATATATATATATATATATATATATATATATATATATATATATATATAAGAAATTTATTACTGTGAGTCCAGAATGAGTTTACATATTGTTTCAACTAGAGGAAGATCCTCAAAGAGAGGAAATATCCAACTAGCATCGTCAGAATTCATAGATGGACTAAGTTATAAAATCAAATAAGAATGGAAAAATCGTAGATGAAGGTGAGTTAGAAAAGAAGGGGGGAGTGGAAGGGAGAGGACGTTGGAATTTAAAGTAGTAGGAGTGTATATAATAAGAGAGGGGTTTATAATTAAATATTAATTATGTGTTAATTCTTATAAACATTTTTTTTTAGTTTATAACGGTTTAAAATTAAAAGACGCTATTCATATTTATAACGGCATAAGTAACAGTTAATTTAAAGGATCACCGTGGCAACAGGTTGGAGAATTAATGTTAGTGGGTATGGTGTGGTGGGAGGAGGAAGGAATTTAGCCGGGCGGGGAGAGATTGAAAGATATTTATTGTTTATAAAAAAGGAAATAAAAAGAAAAGAAAAAATAGAAAGATAAATTAATGAATTATACGTTACAGGTTTATTTTGATAGTATAATGATAGGTAAGATTATCAGTAAGTAAATAAAACAAATTAAAAATTAAAATATTAATAAATAATTGTTTATGATAAGTAAATAAAACACACACACACGCATAAATACAAATACACGCGTACACCTGTACAACGTACGGAAACACATCAATGAGGGGAGAACACATGCCTAAGTATAGATAAAAAAACACAGATACGTAAACATAAAAATATAAATAAATATACATATATACATACATCTACATGTATACACATATATATATATAAATATATATACATACGCGCACATACATACATATATATATATATATATATAAATAAATAAATTAGCCGGGTAGGTAGAAATTATACGTTACAGGTTTATTTTATCAAAGTATACTTACACTGATAGATTTATTTATTTACTGCTCTGGCTACACATTGAGCACTCTAGTCCGGTTTTTTCACCACTGGTAAATATATATATATATATGCATATATATATAATATGCATGTATATATATATAATATGCATGCATATATATATAATATGCATATATATAATATGCATGTATATATAATATGCATATATATGTATATAATATGCATATATATATATAATATGCATATTATATACATATATATATGCATATATATACATATATATACATATATATAATATGCATATATATGTATATAATATGCATATATATATAATATATATATAATATACATATATATAATATGCATATATATATCTACATCTATCTATCTATATATATATATAATATGTATATATATATATCTATATCTATATATATATATAATATGCATATATATTTATATATATATATATATATATATATATATATATATGATTACTTCATTTAATCACATAAATTAATATACGAAGATATAATATATGCATAATTTTTTTTAGTATTTACTTCAACAGTGCTCGGCAGAGTTAGGTAGTAGGTTATGAAAACATATGCCAATTAAGCTACACAGAATATTCCACGTTTCATTCTCGCATACGCCTGACGAATTCCAACGAAAATTAAACGCGGAATATTTTGCGTAGCTTAATGGCCCCATATATTTGAAAACCTGCTATATATATATATATATATTGTTTACTAGTTGTGGCGGAACCTCATATATCGAAATCGACGGGAGTCCGTCTATTATATAAATAACATCTGCCTGTTTAAATGTATGCATGTATCTGGCTAGAACCTTCGACAGAGGCGACGGGTTTTCATTTTGAAGCTCACCCGTTGGGACGACAAATATAGAAAAATTGGCTAATATCATTACTTTTTTCAACTGCACACTTTTTTACAGGGGAGGGATCGCTTTTTTCGCCGATATTTTCGAAAGTTATCCCATCTTTTCGATTGACTAGCCTTAATTTTAACCTTCGCCACTTCCGGTTTGGCAATCGATGTAACGGCAAAGACGTCTCGTTTTTTTTCACTTTCGTTCCCTCCTTCGCATTACGGGTTCGAGCCTGCCTGCTTACTACCATTTTTTTTTTTTTTTTTGCTGAACACTCACCTCCAAACACCCGGCCAACGCCGGGCACCCAAACTAGTACATATATGTATATATATATATATATAATATATTTCTGTAGAAATATATTTTCTTATAATATATATCAATCCTTATTTAAGAAGCTCAATGTAATTACAGAGCAATATAGAGAATAAATGACAAAATGTTATATTCCAAAATTCATGATGTTGACCATCTTATAATTTATTCCTTGAATTCAGTTGACAGATACTGTCAAGAATTGTATAAGTCTTTAAAGGAATAAATTATAAGATGGTCAACATCATGAATTTTGGAATATAACATTTATTCCTTCTCTCTTTCTCTCTCTCTCTCTCTCTCTCTCTCTCTCTCTCTATATATATATATATATATCTATATATATATCTATATATATATATATATATATATATATATATATATATATGAGAGACAAATCTATAGAAAGAAAATCAAAGAAAATGAGAGAAATATTTAACAAAATAATTAAAACACAAAAAGAGTTGTGAATAGCTAACAATCAAAGAACAACGTCAGAATCAATTAGGGAATTAGTTGAAATAACACCAAAATCAAACACAACATCTGAATGAATGCATTTGCATAAAACATTGCATAGCATCCCTTTCTTTTAACATACAAAAATTCAAGAAAGTATACAAATACGATTAAACCGTTTAAAATCATTCGATGTATTTTTGCATCAGAGAAATTGTGAAAACCACTTACTTTCTAATGAGTAAAAAAAAAAAAAAACTATTGCAATTCTGGTGGATTGCGAATGGTTTCATGCAACAATTCATACAACGAACCTTTGACTGGAGAAGGCCGGGATTAACAACATTTTACATTTATTAGGAAGAAAGTAAATAATGGATTTTCAGTACGACAGAAACTAGTTTTATATGAAGTGTTGCTTTGTAATTAATACTTGTTTTGTTTAAAGAAATTCTATATCATAGAAATGGATAATAATTATTTATAGAGTTGAAAGCTAAACATTCGCAAAACGGACGAGGACAATCTTTCTTTTTATTGATTTGATACAGGTTTTAAGTTTGCCATATGCAATATTAGAAAAATTGAAAGTTTTGGGAATATCGGAATCGGAAAAATTTTTGCCTTATTTCCGATTCCAAAACGATTCTTTTAATCTTTTCCTTACAACCGAAAAATTAAATAAATCCAAGTGTATTTATTTATTGAAAATTGTTCATATAAGACTAAGAGCCAGGGAATGGGTTACAAATTCTACTCCCAGATTTCAGTTTGATTCTCAGAGTCTATTTTATTTCTATATAGGTACATTACTGTAAACATCTCTCTGTAAACCTTTTCGCACATATTTGTTAAACGTTTCAGGTAGTTCACACTTTATTATGAAAAGATTCCAAATACTTTGGACAAGGTTTTTCAATTTCAATGACGCCGTCTGGACACTGTCACTGTCTGTCAGTGGCTTCTTTTGAAATAATTAATGGTTATGGTACTTTTTCTCAAGTTAAAAATGTAGAAAAAAGTGTCACAATTAGCTTATCAAAATTTGGCATGAAATACATAAAGTAAAAACCTTTAGAAGTTTTCCGAATTTAAAAGAAAATTATATCTACATTAAAACTAAGACCCCCACCCACCTCACCCTCTGATAAAGAAGAATGAGATTCGGGCATTTGTTATTTAAACAACAGAATAAAAAAGAGATTGAAAACATATGCAACAAATAAATGTTACCAAAGGCAAGATTCTTCTACCTTTCTGAGTAAGTTTACTTGTGTTTAAACTTATTTTGAAGCGTGTTTTTAGTTCAGAACAAGCTTAGTGTTCACTTTGTTTAGTTAGAATAAAACATGGCACTTTTAGCCCCCCACAAGGAAACTTGAAAACCACTCAAATGTCAAAAATTAAACAAACGCTGGTAGAAACACATCAAATAAATGTCAACAATTGAGCGAAAATGTGATGTTTTACGAGTATTTTGTTTAATTTTTGTTTTTTTGGGTGATTACACAAGATTAAAAGTTAGAATAGACTGAAAACAATTATCATTTTACGTTAATTTTTTTGTTAAAAACTGTTTTCCTACTCGAAATTCTAAATTAATTATTTTTTCTTTCTGCCACGAAATGATCTAAAAAATAGAATCGTATTTTGGGGGAGTAATTTAGCTAAAGGTTTTGATCTATTAATAGGCTGGGATTTTAAAAGGATTGGATGGTAGGGATATATTCCTACTTCCCCCCTAAATATTCCATCTGTTAAATATTGTCCGACAATCCCGGAAAGAAAAATATTTGATGGGTTGCACACGCAAATGGAGTCAAATGTTAAGAATTTGTATTTTCACCATTGTATAACGGAATGCATAATTTGACCCACAAATATCTGAGCAGATATCGGTCAGAAGTTGTTTTCTAAGCAATCTTATTTATGTGTACATCCGTTTTTTTCTTTTGCCTATTATAGAGCGTAATGTCACCAGCAACTATACCCATCTCAATTACAATTTAATTAGAGAGGTCAATTAGGAATATTAGGAATAATAAAAGTCCAAGGATCACCCCCTGAGGGCCATTTGCATTTATATCATGCTGGTTGGATGTAGATCCATTAAAGAAAATTTGGATTTTTTTCTCTTGACTAAGAAGAATCTAATTATATTTAGCATTCATCCAGTAATACTATAGGATTTAATTTCCATTAAGAGCCCTTCATGCCAGCTCTTGGCAAAGGCTTTGGATATATCAAGGGCTACCATTCTAGCTTCCCCTGCCTTATCTGCATAGATGTATGCTATAATGATTGGCTGCATAAAATGAATGGTTTGCATATAGTGTACCAGCAATTTATTACGAATGATATGTTCAAAAGAATTATTTTTTTTTGCTTGCAAATCACTATTTATCAAGGCTTGAAGGCCACCCGAGGATAAGGGTTAATGAATGTAAGGTAGTAGTGTAGTCATCGTTAATGGTGTAAATTAGGTAAAATTTGAATTATTTAAGGGATGGTTCAACAAGAATTTGTTTATATTCGACTTGAAGCCTAGTATGTTGTAATCGGCCGGAAAGCAGGCCAGTAAAACAATGTTCCATAGGCGGGCAGTTCTGGGAAAGAAGCTTTGTTCATGGAATCTGTGTTTAGATTCAGGCAAAGATAGAGAGTGGGAAAAATTATATATAGTGATTGTAGCTAGTCGCTTGTTTTTATGAAAGTTTGGCAAGGAGGAACATAGATTGGAGTTCAGTCGAGCACTTACCATGAAAATAGCGATAGAGCAGAGACAGGCTCGTAACATCTCTTCTGTGGGAAAGAGATTGCAGGGAAGAGAAAAGGGCATCATCTACTAGGTTTCGAAACCGGTTTTGAACGCTATCAAGGCAGAATAAAGTGCGCCAAGCAACACGTGCCCAGATGTAGCAACAGTATTCCATTTTAAGACGTACCTGGCTCTTACACAGATAGAGGATTGCATCGGAAGTGAAAGACCTTGATTTATACCTGTTCTAAACGATATAAGCATCTATAACAGCAAATGTCCAACTATGGGACCTACTTTACATATTTAAACTAAAACTGCTAACTTTGCATTAGGTTTGTTGAGCTTCCCCCCCTCTCTCTCTCTCTCTCTCTCTCTCTCTCTCCAACACTGGCTAGTTGGTAGTCAGTAAAACAAAGTGTTCCCGTTAAAGGTTGTTTGAAGACAAAATGTTTGCAGTAAAATAAAGTTATTAAAATGTCAATTTTGCTATTCTTCTCGTTGCAATTATGATTGTTGTTGCATTACCAAAAATAACAAGATTGTCTTTTTCATAACATTATTTTACTGTAAGCATTTTATCTACAAAATAACCTCTAACAGGAACACGTTTTCTTTTTACTGACTAGCAACTAGCCAGTATTGAGAAGAAAGCCAGAGAGAGAGAGAGAGAGAGAGAGAGAGAGAGAGAGAGAGAGAGAGAGAGAGAGAGAGAGAACCAGGCAAAGTTAATGTAAAGCTAGTAGTTATAACTTGAATACGAAAACATTTTTACGTATTTTCACATGTGTGTCCCATATTTTACACTATGTCCCATATTTAAGCATTTGTGGTTGTCATTAATCAACTAAACACAAGCAGATAGTAAAACCAGTCTATACTTTTTTCTATATTTTTCACCCGAGAAAATGTACCACAACCATTTATTCCATTTTCTCTGTAGGACCAAATCCAACCTCAAAATAATGTAATCTTCGAAGGAAAATGTCTACATCGTGCTTATAAAAATGTATTTCTATTTTAACTGGGGAAGAAGTTGAGTTATTATATTTGAGAAATTGTCTTCGGGGAGAAAATATAAAGGAAAAATAATTCTGTTTCATCCCGAAGCTTTCAGACTGGAATCAAAGTGATTCCATTAAGAGTGAAGATTCTGAAAAGATTTTTTTCTGGTTTTGACTTTTACTTTTTATTTTTTATTCTTTTTTTATTTCTGAAGAACAAGACGTAAGCAAATTGATTTTAATATCCCCCTCCTTTTTTCTTGTATGGCAAGGAGGATGAAGTTGAAGAATCGGGTAGACATATTTGCATGTAGAGATTCACTTTGTTATGCATTAAATTGTCTTTCATATATATATATATATATATATATATATATATATATATATATATATGTTTTTTTTTTTGTTTTCTCTCTACTGCTGAGATACGAGATTGTTTTTCCTTGGAAACAAAACAATGAAAGTGGAACGAAAAATAAAAAAAAGGTTTATCAATTATTTTCATTGATTTATAAGCATGCAATTCTTATGTTTGTAATTTGAGTGATTCACGTTTGAGTGCACGTTTCTCTCTTTCTCTCTTTTCGCTGTATATATTTATGGAAAACACACACACACACGCACACACACACACACATATATATACATATATATATATATGAGTCCAGAATATAAACGTGCTGAAGGATCTGTAGAAAAAAAAACAAAAGAAAAACTATTTTCATAAAAAAGGCTTCAATTATTTGAACAGATTGTTATTTGTTGAAAGAGACCATTCTATCACGCAAATATTCAATATAACAAGTCTGTCATTTGATGTGTTTTTCAATTGCATCTTAAAAACGCGATGCGCCAAATTCAATCGTTGAATAATTATTATTGTTTTGCAGCCTATCAGCTCTTATTTTTTATGCCAAAACCAAGATTGTGAACTTGGAAGGCAAAGTATGATTTTGCTTACTAAGATTCTGAAACTTCTGACTTCGAATTCTAGGATTGAATAACTTCTGACTCCAGATTTTAGAATTCTAATACTTGTAACATCAGATCTCAGGATTCTATAACTTCTGACTTAAAATCTTAAGCTTCTAAAATATCCGACTTCGACTCCTTATTTTACTTATTTGACTTTTCCAAGATTAAAATATCTGACTGATTACTAGCATTCTTGCGAGTTCACCTCTGATACCTTTCAAAGGCTTCAGCACTCTTGACTTCACTTCAAAATATAATACCTAGTTTAAACGATTCGTTGAAGACGAATTTCTATTTTCTCCATAGTTGAAGGGGTCGAGGGTTTATACCTTTCCAAGATGGTTGAATGCATATTTTCAAATAAGACCTTCGTATGGCCAGCCTACATTTTACGAGGAATAGTGTACTGCCTATAAGTGATGTTACCTTAAGTAATAACAGTACGAAACTGGACACTCCACCAGACTAGATGAATACTTGTCCTGGACTCAAGTAAGACAAGCAACCACAAGAAAGATATACTATAACATATTTAAATGGTCAATTGGGGAAAGGAAAATTATGTTCTCAATTTCTTTACTAACCCAACTTTAATGGAAGATTCGAATATCTATGTATCTGATATATAGATATAAAGTGTTTACCCAAGGAAGGGTCCTCTTGAAGTAAAATGAAAGTATATATATATATATATATATATATATATATATATATATATATATATATATATATATATAAAGCATTGTTTCCAGTCGTTCTGAACCTCCACTTGCTACTGGTATTCAACAATGTCGACTCAGGAGAGGTGTGGATGGCGCAACTGTTGCGACAAAAATTTCACGTGCAGGAACCCTTACCATGGGCATCCATAGTCTGTCAAGATTATATATATATATATATATATATATATAAATCTTAAAAGTCCACGTATGCTTCTAGGATAGTCATTTAAAGGTGATGAGGGTTTTTTGAAGCATGAAAAACGATATTAATTTTGTATTTAATATTTTTATTGTCATTTTTTTTTTTATTTCAAGCGGACCTCCGCTCTTGGTTTTCTTTTTATTTTTCATTTCGATACTTTTTTTGTGACCAAGGGCGGAGGTCCGCTTGAAATATAAAAAATAACAATAAAAATATTAGATACAAAAAGTAACATCGTTTTTCATGCTTCAAAAAACCCGCATGACCTTTAAATCACTATATATATATATATATATATATATATATATATATATATATATATATATATATATATATATAGAGAGAGAGAGAGAGAGAGAGAGAGAGAGAGAGAGAGAAAGAATAAATGACAAAAAGTTATATTCCAAAATTCATGATGTTGACCATCTTATAATTTATTCCTTTAATTCAGTTGACTTATACAAGTCAACTGAATTAAAGGAATAAATTATAAGATGGTCAACATCATGAATTTTGGAATATAACTTTTTGTCATTTATTCTCTATATTGTTCTGTAATTACATTGAGCTTCTTATATAAGGATTGATATATAATAAGAAAATATATTTTTACAGAAATATATATATATATATATATATATATATATATATATATATATATATATATATATATATATATATATATATATATACTAGCAGGGAGATGCAACGTTTCCTAAGATTGAATGATGATCAATGAATGTTCCACACTCTCCATATATTTATTCTCATCGAAATCGGTGAAATCGATTATTTTTCAATCAAATCAATTGATTTCCTGCTATAGTCAGGGATAAACCGTGATGCAGCAGTATGAAGTTTTACATGTTTCCCTGCAATAACTTAGTCCACAATACATTGCAGTCTCCATTGTACTGTAGAGAATCTACTGTTGATTTTATAAAATTATTTTTATATAATGACTTAAATAAAAGGTTAAAATACAAAAGTCAAGTATTATAGTTCAATTGCACTCTAAACAGAATCATTCATTTCAAACGCTTGTCAAAGAACCGATTGTTGATTGTAAAAGTGAACTGATCTAAACAGAATCATTCATTTTGGACGCGGCCCTGTCTTATCAAAGTACCTATTGTTGATTTTATACGTTGGGGTCTTCTGCTTGTGCGGTGATAAAACTTCTCAAATGCACTTTTGGTGTTAGGCTGTATAAAGGTGTTAACTTTGGTCCAAATCGGACTGTTCCTTTTTTTTATCAGATTTTTTCGATTATAGATTCTTATCAGAGGCATTCTGATGCAAAACCTATCTAAAAATACCGCCAGACACATAAAATACATTTGTGTGAAATTTCAAAATATATAACCCAGAAACCACTCAAAATTAATCTATGTGTGTGTGTATATATATATATATATATATATATATATATATATATATATATATAGTGTTATAATGGAAAAAATTCCAGAGGAAATCCGGTATGAGAGCTCAATGTGGTAAACAGAGCAATAAGATAAAAAAAATATATAACACGGAAATTACATAATTGTCGATGCAATAATTTATTTCAACCTTATGGCATTTTCAAGCATCTAAATCAGACAATTACATTTTTTTTTTCAGTATCAAAAATGTAATTGTCTGATTTAGATGCTTGAAAATACCATAAGGTTGAAATAAATTATTGCATCGACAATTATGTAATTTCCGTGTTATATATTTTTTTATTTTATATTATATATATATATATATATATATATATATATATATATATATATATATATATATATATATGAAAACGGCACTAACACTAAACGGGTTTAACCGGCTTGCTTCAAAAGAAGAGATTCCATGGGAGTATAAAATTCACAAGTGGTCCCCAGTCGCCTGTATATCCCCTTTAGGGGAGATGATGATATTAGGTTTCTGCAACTCTTGCAGGGAGATGTCGACGTCCTACTACATATAGCACCTGGAATTCCAAAATTGGTCACCCATTTTAGTAATGACCAGACTAAGCGTTGCTTAACTTCGATAATCTGATGGAAATCGGTGTATCAGCATGATAATGCCACGGGTGTATTTAATCTAAGTTATCATTATATTTGTTCAAATAAATCAATAAATACACTTTGCTTAATTGACTCCAGAATATTTGATTTATTTAATTTTCTATTTTTTTGCTTTTGTTTTTACACAGCCATTTGAATACTCTTAAGATTTATTGAAATGTTGAAAAGTTGTTAGTGAATAAGATCACCTTTCAAATGCCATTCATCTAATTTAAAGGCGTTTTGTACAACAGTAAAATTATACATACACCTGAATCCTTATATATTTTACATAACCGCAGTGACTTAGTCCATAATACACTGTAGAGAAC
>NW_027633816.1:0-30047 GCF_053919585.1 Euprymna scolopes
ACAGCCGAGCTGGTCGAAAGGGTGAGAGAGACTCTCCAGCAGAGTCCGAAACGCTTTGTGCGTAAGCGAAGTAAGTCCCTCGGTATGTCCCTTGAGACTTGCAGGAGAGTGCTGGTGAACGATATCAGGGCTTACCCATACAGAATACAGACACTGTAGACCCTTACAGCCTCAGACAAGAAACAGAGGAGGAGACACCAAGTTTCCTTAACCTCCTTTCGACCTCAGAAGAAGCACACTTCCATCTTGATAGAAAGGCGAACTCCAAGAAAAATGTCTTCTGGGGGTCCTCCAGACCCAATGAAGTAGCCACCAAGCCCCTTTATTCTCCTAAGTGCATGGTATGGGCTACAATCTCGGCCAGAGGCATCATCGGACCAATCTTCATCGAATAATCTGGCGCAGCAATGACAGTCACCAAGGAGCGGTATGTGGAGGTCCTCAAAACCTTCAAGAGTGAACTCCAGACCATCTACCTGTCGCTCATGAGCAAGTTCTGGTTCCAGCAGAACGGCGCAAGTTCTCACACCTCAAACCTGTCCCGAAATTGGCTGAAAGAGAACTTGGGAAGCCGAGTGATCAGTCTCAAGACTAATTTTGAGTGGGCATCCCATAGGCCGGACCTAAGCCCCCCCCCCCCCCGATTTTTTTCTTTGGGGCTATCTTAAGGACATAGTCTACACAGCGAAACCCAGAACCACCACGGAACTCAAGGAAGCCATCAGGGAGGAGATGAGAACCATTACTAATTAGGTCTGTAAGAACGTCATGGACAACTTCGTGCTGCGCCTCAAGAAATGCACGGAGCTAAATGGAGGCCATCTAGAACATATGCTGTAGAACGGAGAAAAAAAAAGGCCAAAGACCCTAGTGTTTTGATGTGATATTTTGAATATAATAAACTAGTTATGACCAAAGTTTCATTTCATTCAGACAAAACACTAAGAAACGGGGCCTAATTAGAATTGGGGCCCGTTTTTTTTGGGGGGGGTCACCCTGTAGATATATAGATAGACTGATAAACTGATATATGAATAGGCAGACATATTAGCACCCATTATCCTGTGTGAATCCTTCGAGAATGAATCAACTGACCAGATAATCGCCGATTGATTCGGTTTCTTGCAATCCTAGCTTACGCAAAAGTGGTATTTGTGCAGAATTCGAACCAGGCATAACTAACTGGCTGTTCAGCTTTGCTCGAAACATAACGTCAACCGGCGGCTTTCGCCAGGTGTCGCCGATTATCAACGCGTAACAACGTTATTCAATGAAAATGCCGAAGAAACATTTAAACATAATAAAATCACGAGATGAAAAATATATAAGGAAAATAAAAAGATAGCAACCTACCGTAACAATTTCTGTATTATTATTTTAACAAATTCTTTTAAATAAAAAATAAACAATTTGTATCTGTTTTCAGCTGGGTTTTTTTTGTTGTTTTTTTTTTTTTGTCAAATAAAATTGAACAAATCTAATAAGAAAACCATTTTTGTCTGTTTTTTAAGTTTTTTTAAAATAACCACTTTTGATGTATTTTTAAAGGTTTTTTGCATTTCTTTCTTTTTTCTTCTATTTGTAACTAATATAAAGTCAACTTTTTTTCGTTATGATTTTTTTTCTTTCCATAAACATTTTTTCTGTAGAGTGGGACTGGGCAACCGATTTTTAAAAAATTAAATTAAGACGACCGGGATATTTTTTTTTCTTTTCTGCGGTCGCATTAGAGTTAAAGTGCTTTGAGAAGAGACAGCTGATGTGGAAGAAACTTCGCCAACCGTATTGCTTTCCGATATATGGTTTAAGATAGAGATGAAAGAATCATTACCAAATTTCTGGTTGCACATAAATTCGAAAGGATAACTGTCGAGAAGCTCTCGGGGCTCTCGGAGCTCTTGGAGCTCTCGGCTGGTCACGTTGTTTTTTTGTTTTTTTTTCTAATAAAAGCAGTTCAGCCCGGCTTTGCTCGGCTTCTATGTACTGTTAATAACTTTATATGCATAGCTATACATTAGAAAGAGTGCATATGTATTGTAATGCCTTTCTATATAATAGACTTCCTTAATTACCATAGAGAAAAGTTGCTAGAAATCGCAGACGTCAAATTTTCTTTGACCCCCTTAACATTTATTGTTTTGGGCTCAAATTGAATTAAAATGTCTGGCCCATATCACAGTAACCTACATCTAAAATCTCAAGTGTTTAAACCCAAAACTGGCGGAGGAGTTTAGGAGAATCTGCAAAGGTCAGCTCTTTCAACATTAACATCTTAGCAGCCAAATTTTCCCACCAAAACTGACTAAAAAGCTTGTTGAAATCTGAATACCGTATATATATATATATATATATATATATATATATATATATGTGTGTGTGTGTGTGTGTGTGTGTGTGTGTGTATGTATACCAGTGGTGAAACAACCGGACTAAAGTGCTCAATGTGTAGCCAGAGCAATATATAAGAAATTTATTACTGTGAGTCCAGAATGAGTTTACATATTGTTTCAACTAGAGGAAGATCCTCAAAGAGAGGAAATATCCAACTAGCATCGTCAGAATTCATAGATGGACTAAGTTATAAAATCAAATAAGAATGGAAAAATCGTAGATGAAGGGGATTTAGAAAAGAAGGGGGAGTGGAGGGGAGAGGACGTTGGAATTTAAAGTAGTAGGAGTGTATACGATAAGAGAGGGGTTTATAATTAAATATTAATTATGTGTTAATTCTTATAAACGTTTTTTTTTAGTTTATAACGGTTTAAAATTAAAAGACGCTATTCATATTTATAACGGCATAAGTAACAGTTAATTTAAAGGATCACCATGGCAACAGGTTGGAGAGTTAATGTTAGTGGGCATGGTGTGGTGGGAGGAGGAAGGAACGGGTTGAAAATGGGGTTTAAAGTGATTTTTTTACGATTTTTCCATTCTTATTTGATTTTATAACTTAGTCCATCTATGAATTCTGACGATGCTAGTTGGATATTTCCTCTCTTTGATGATCTTCCTCTAGTTGAAACAATATGTAAACTCATTCTGGACTCACAGTAATAAATTTCTTCGAATCGAAAAGAGGGGATGACTTTCAAAAATATCGTCGAAAAAGCGTCCCCTTCCTATAGAAAAGTGCCCAGTTGAGGAGGAAGAAATTATTTTTTTTTAGCCAATTTTTCTGGTATTTGTCATCTGAAGGGTCGTGCTTCAAAACGATACTGATCTTGCGAAAATCCGCCGCCTCTGTCGAAAGTTTTAGGAAGATGTGCAAAAATACATACATACATTTATACATTGGTAGCTCAAATTTTCGACTCAAATGGATTAAAAAGCTTGCCCTATCTCTGAATACCCTTTATGTAAAATTTCAAATGTTTAGACCAGAAATTGTCTGAGTAAATAGGTAGAGACCGCAGAGGTCAATTTTTTTTTTACATTTTACTCATATTATGACCCCTTCACATTTATTGTTTTAGGCTCAAATTAAATATTATAGTTAGATCCATGTCCAAAGTACCTATATCTAAAATTTTAAGGGCTTAGACCCAAAATTCTCGGAGGAGATTGGAGAGTTCTCCAAAGTGAAGTCGTGCAAGTTTTACCCCTTAACAGCAAGATTTCTGACCAAAAAGAGAATTACAAAGATTTTCCCAAATCTTCATACCCTGTATATCAAATTTCGAGTCTATAGACTTAAAATTGACAGAGTTATTGCTTAGGGAAATGTACACAGAAAGACACACAGACAGACACTTTCACTTATATATATATATATATATATATATATATATATATATATATATATATATATATATATATATATACATATATATATATATACTAGCATTTCAGCCCGGTGTTGCCCGGGTGTTTGGAGGTGTATGTTGAGCAAAAAAAAAGAAGTGTTGTAGGAATGCAGGCTCGAACCCTTAGCGCAATGAGGAAAAGAACGGGGAAAAAACTTGACGTATTTGCTGTTACGGCCACCGCCAAACCAGAAGCGACGTAGGTTTAAATTAAGACTAGATAATCGAAAGAAGAGGATGACTTTTGAAAATATCTGCGAAAAGAGCGACCACCCTGTAGAAAAGTGCCCAGGTGAAGATAATAATGATTTTAGCCAATTTTTCGATATTTGTTGTTTGAAAGGTCGATCTTCAAAATGATATTGATTTTGTAAAAATCCGTCGTCTCTGTCGAAAGTTTTAGGCAGACATGCAAACATACATACATACATTTATATATTGGTAACTGAAAATTTTCGACCCAAACCTATTAAAAAGCTTGCCTTATCTCTGAATGCCCTTTATGTAAAATTTCAAATATTTAGACCAGAAATTGTCTGAGTAATTTGGTAGAGACCGCAAATCTCAGTACCCTATATATCAAATTTCGAGTCTGTAGAATTAAAAATGACAGAGTAATTGCGTAGGGAAATGTTAACACACAGATACACACACAGACACGTTCACTTTTATAATAGAGAGATATATAGATAGATAGATAGTTACATACATACATACATACATGCATTGGATGCAATATATAGTAATGATTTAAAAAGTATATAAAAGGTCTCATGCGCCACCACCGACAATGGAAACCAAAACATTCAGCTCACAATATATTTTGCCTCTGGCGTTAATGACTGGGCTATGAAAACATGTTTACTGCTAGGCTAAAAATTAAAACATGAACCAATTCGTAATGCCGGCGTTCGGCTTTACCTGGCAAATTTCATTTATGTTTAGTTTTCACACTTTTGCATCGATTTTTCCGGGCTAAATCCCAAATATAAAGTTTTGCATGGATTCAAATACCTTATATATAAAGTTTCATATCTGAAAACCAAAAACTCTAGTAGGAGTTTTGTAGGCAAAATTTGTTAAACAAAAATATATACGCATACATAAACATATATGGAAACAATTTTGTGTTTACTATAAACGTTTTACCAAATATTATGCAAGTATAAATCATGTAGAATATCTGCATGAATATAATTACACGTTATAGTTTACTACAGATGATTATCCCATTAGAAAACTGAAGCAACTAATAGGGAATTAATTAAAATGAATGTTTAAAAGAATATGCAAATTAGCTAGATCTTTTGCTAGTGAATGCGATTCCACAACCCATAGATGAGAAAATTGTATTTTCTTTTTAAATAAATAGAAAAGAGGGGTTTTAATATGAATATCAATACACACAAAAGAAAAATGAATTTATAGGAGTATAGATAGATATAGATAATGATATACAAATTATATATATATATATATATATATATATATATATATATATATATATATATACATAACTAGCTTGGCTGCCCGGCGTTGCCCGGGTGTTTGGAGATGTGTTGAGCAAAAAAAAAAAATGGTAGTAGACAGGCAAGCTCGAACCCGTACTGCGAAGGAGAAAAAGAAAGTGTAAAAAAACCATGACGTCTCTACTGTTGCGCCCATCGCTAAACCGAAAGTAAATTAAGGCTAGACAAGCGAAAAAAGAGGACGACTTTCGAAAATATCGGCTAAAAAAGCCACCCCTCATTGTAGAAAAGTGCCCAGTTGAGCGTGAAGGAATTAATGTTTTTTAGCCATTTTTTTTTCGATATTTGTTGTCTGAAGGGTCGATCTTCAAAACGATACTGATCTTACGGAAATCTGTGGCTTCTGTCAGAAGTTTTCATACCAGTTGATACTTTAATAATTTTATTCTGAAGTATATGTATATATATATATATATATATATATATATATATATATATATATATATATATATATACACACACATATATATAGTAATTTATAAAATATATATGGCGATTAAGCTACACTGAATATTCCCCGTTTCATTCACTCTATGATTCTTCAGGTATATATATATATATATATATATATATATATATATATATATAAGGTTGATTTAAATATAATGTCGTGTTTTACGTGTATATATCTAAAAACATAATTTTTACACCAACCTTATATATATATATATATATATATATATATATATATATATATATATATATATATATTTATAGTGTTGAGGAGAAAGCGATGTCGCAGAAGGACAGAAACTTTACCCCGAAACAAAAGAAATCGGAAAAGAGCATTTGCCTACATACAGAGATCAGCGTCACTCTTATTCACGCATGCGCCGAGTCTTACATGACAACACACGCGGCTCGTGGTTATCAATCGTTTCTAACATGGCGTTAACATCTTCCTGTCAAATCCAGGAACCATCCCATACCATGTTCACAAGGAGGCGGAAATCGTTGTAAATTCCTGGTGCTCAGAGAGTGAGGGAATATATTGCGGCCGGTGTCAATGAAGACACGGACAGTGACACGATACGATGACCTCAACCTGTCCATGTTCGACTGTAATGACAGGCCGGGTTGGATTTGTAATCTTTCATTTCGATCGATCGATCGGGTAGTTGATTAAGACAAGACGGGCGCTTTTTTGATCGCCAGCCGAAGATGCACCTACGACCTGGACAGTTCGAACGGCCAAAGTTGGAGAATACCAGTGTAGTTCAGCTGTGGTCAGGTGACCGTCATTGATGCACCTGATTGGTCGGGTGTGACGATATCAGCTCAAATGGAAGGTCAAAATAAGGCACTGCGTTAGAGAATATATTTTTCTCGCGGCGACAATTTTCTTTCTAGTTTTTTCTTCTCTTTCTACTTCTTCTTCTCTTCGACGTTCATCTCTTCTTTTTATTCTCCTCTTTTTTTTTCTTCACCTTCTTTGAGAATTTTTATTCTTTATTCTTTTTTTGTCTTTTTTGTTTCCTTTTTCTCTATTTTCTCTCGCGCCTCATTTCCTTCCAACAATTTTTTCGTTCCTGATTTTCTTCTTCCCCTTTGCTTCCTGCTTGTTCGTTGAAAATCTCTTCCGTTTTTTTTTTCTCTTTCTTCTAATAATTTCTCTTCAATTTCTTCTCTTCGACTTCCTTTTTTCATCCACCGCTTCTTCATCTTCATTTAATTTGACGCATTCTTTGTCTTTTTTTCTTCTGCTCCTTTTTCTTCTTGTTCTTCTTATTCTCTTTCTTCTTCTTCTTCTTCTTCTGCGTCTTCCTCTTCTTTGTTTTCTTCTTTTTTTCTAGCCCCTTTATCTGCTTCATCCTAATTCTTCTCCTCCACCTTCTCCTCGTACTCTTTCACCACATCCTGCTGTTTTGCTTCTCCCTTCTGCTCCCTTTTTTTTCTTCCCCCTCTCAAGAATTCACCAATACGGCACATTTTTCCATTCATTTTTTTTCATTATTTTCTTTTTCGGTTCGATGTTCTCTTTTCATTTTTCTCATGGTTTCCTTTATTTTCTTTCATTCTTTTTATCTTTATTTATTTATCAAATTCAATCCTCTTTTTTCACCTTCTCTCGTACCCGCTTTCTTTTTAGTCAGGATTTTTATCTACTCTGTTGGAAATTAAACTTGCTTTTCTTTTCTTCTCTTAGGTTAGTTACATTTCAGTTTCTTTCGACACGAGAACCCCTTTTTAACACATAATGGACTTTTAGAAGAAGTAGCAACGATATAGAAATTAATGATTATACTCGACAGGTGTTGCTGTATATTCTTCTGTCTAAATGTTTATCTTCTCTTTTCATGCATTATAACTCATGAATCCTCGTTCTTATTACTTGGATTAATCTTATTTTTTTAGTGTTATTTACTTTAGTGTTATTTGAATTATTCTTATTTGTACAACGTTTTAGGTGATTAAAAAAGAAGCAGCTTATTCTGCCTTGAGAGAGTTCAAAATAGACTTCATATTCATGTGGGAGATGCCGTTTTCTCTTCCTTTTTACCTTTGGTTGATGTAAATCCCGATCGTCATGTTTTAAAATTATAATTGATGCATCTTCCTTCATATTATTTGGATTATGCTTATTTTTAGTGGTATTGCTTTAGTGTTATTAGCTTTAGTGTTAGTTGATTTTGTGGCATTTGCTTTAGTGTTATTTGCTTTAGTGTTATTTGCTTTAGTGTTATTTGATTTAGTGTTATTTGATTTAGTGTTATTTGATTTAGAGTTAGTTGATTTAGTGTCATTTGCTTTAATGTCATTTGCTTTAGTGTTATTTGCTTTAGTGTTATTTGATTTAGAGTTATTTGCTTTAGTGTTATTTGATTTAGTGTTATTTGATTTAGAGTTAGTTGATTTAGTGTTATTTGATTTAGCGTTAGTTGATTTAGTGTTATTTGCTTTAGTGTTATTTGAATTAGTGTTATTTGATTTAGTGTTATTTGATTTAGTGTTAGTTGATTTAGTGTTATTTGCTTTAATGTCATTTGCTTTAGTGTCATTTGCTTTAGTGTCATTTTCTTTAGTGTTATTTGTTTTAGTGTTATTTTCTTTAGTGTTATTTGCTTTAGTGTTAGTTGATTTAGTGTCATTTGCTTTAATGTAATTTGCTTTAGTGTCATTTCCTTTAATGTCATTTGCTTTAGTGTCATTTGCTTTAATGTCATTTGCTTTAGTGTAATTTGCTTTAATGGCATTTGATTTAGCGTTATTTGTTTTAATGACATTTGCTTTAGTGTCATTTTCGTTAGTGTCATTTGCTTTATTGTCATTTGCTGTAGTGTTATTTGTTTTAGTGTCATTTGCTTTAATGTCATTTGCTTTAGTGTTATTTTTTTTAGTGTCATTTGCTTTAATGACCATTTGCTTTAGTGTTATTTGTTTTAGTGTCATTTGTTTTAGTGTTATTTGCTTTAGTGTTATTTGTTTTAGTGTCATTCGCTTAAATGTCATTTTCTTTAGTGTCGTTTGCTTTATTGTCATTTGCTTTAGTGTTATTTGTTTTAGTGTCATTCGCTTTAATGTCATTTGCTTTAGTGTTATTTGCTTTAGTGTCATTTGTTTTAGTGTCATTTGCTTTAATGTCATTTGCTTTAGAGTTACTTGATTTAGTGTCATTTGCTTTAATGTCATTTGCTTTAGTTTTATTTGTTTATTGTCATTTGTTTTCGTGTTATTTGCTTTAGTGATATTTACTTTAGTGTTATTTGCTTATGTTTCATTTGCTTTACTGTCATTTGCTTTAGTGTTATTGAATGTAGTGTTATTTGCTTTAGTGTTATTTGTTTTAGTGTCATTTGCTTTAGTGTTATTTGCTTTAATGTCATTTTCTTTAGTGTTACTTGTGTTAGTGTTATTTACTTTAATGTCATTTGCTTTAGTGGTATTTGCTTTAGTGTTATTTGCTTTAGTGTCATTGTCTTTAGTAGTATTTGCTTTAGTGCTATTTGCTTTAGTTTTATTGGTTTATTGTCATTTGCTTTAGTGTTAGTGTTTTAGTGTAATTTGATTTAGTGTCATTTGCTTTAGTGTTATTAGATTTAGTGTTATTTGCTTTAGTATTATTGGTTTATTATCATTTGCTTCAGTGTTATTTGATTTGATGTTATATGCTTTAGTGTTATTTTTCTCTAGTGTTATTTCCTTTAGTGTCATTTGCTTTAATGTATTTTGGTATAGTGTTAATTGCTTTAGTGTTAATTGCTTTAGTGTTAATTGCTTCGGTATTATTTGATTTAGTGTTATTTGGTTTTGTGTTATTTGCTTTAGTGCTATTTGCACAACGTTTTAGTTGATGTAAACTTCGGTCGTCATGTTTTAAAATGAGAACGCGTTAAAACCATATGTTTGAGGTGTCGTATAAAAAGTTCTTGTTAAAATATACAAATTCAAATTCATATGTGATATTATTTTCACTATGTGATATTATTTTTAAAATATTTATAATAAAATCCATTAAAACTTAAATAGATCCTACGTTTCTGAATTTTTGAGAGGAGGATTGGTTATTTTCATTGGGCAGGAGCTGCTAGCGTGCACTGGATTCATAAGCAACCACCAAAACCGGTGCACTAAGATATAGTTCCACAGTTTATCCTGCCTTGACAAAGTTCAAAATAGATTTCGTAGCTTAGTGGAGATGTCCTTTATTCTTCCCTAAACCTCTTTACCACAGAAGAGACTTTGCGAGCCTGTCTCTGTTTTATCGTTATTTTTATGGCAATTGCTCGTCTGAGCTCTAAGCTATACCTGCAGCTTCTGATGCACATGACAGCGAGCTCTTTCTTATAGATTCTTATCATCAGCATCTGCAAGAAAGAGATTGAATGCATAAGTTCATTCATCATCACAATGCAATTTGCAATCTCTGATCTACACGAGCGAAACAAGAACATGAAAGGTATTATAAAAGGAGATGTGTTTGAAGACTATATCAATACGGTTCGTGGGAAACACTATGCACAGGAGTTAGTATATAAAAACATAATGACAAAATTAAAAGGAATTTTCAATAATTTTTAATTATATTGTGGCGTACAAGATGCTAGGTGTTAATGTTCTTAATTTTCGATATCAGTATCTCTTTTTCAGGCGGGAAGAAACGTAGACAACTGTTCCGTGAGGCTTTACTTTGTCTGTTTTTGAAAATTATTGAAAATTATTTCTAATAGTGCCATTATTCTTTAATATACTAATGTTATATGATAAAGGGCTGTCCCCTTTTCATGTAAGTAAAAAAATAGGGAATTAGTTAAATGTAAATATGAAATAGGATAGTCAAGGATTCGAACTTGCGAAGCTAGATTTGGAATTGAAAATACCAATCATAAGTTAAAATAGATACAGAATGTTATTGAAATAAGGAATCGCATTTGTTTAGCTTACATATCTGTTTATTGGAAAAGGAATGTAATGATGAAATTTGTTCTGTTATAAAAAAAATTAAAATTAAAATAAGGAATTTAATCGTCAATTGAAATTGTAAATATAATACTCGAAAAATAGGTTACTGAACTTGTTGGGCCATGTCAGTTTGTTGTATGTCATCCAACGTGCTTTATGGGCACATGTTTAATCATGCGATGACGTGACGAGTTCTCAATATAGGTAGAGTTTTAGATGCTGTCTGTGAGAAGAGTCGAGGAGAGGAAGCCGAGAGAGAGGTCAGAGACGGCTGCAGACATCATACCTTGGAAGCGAAAGGTTAGATTAGAGAAAAAGCCATGTAAAGAAACTTTGAATTCCTCGAGCGAAATCATGGACCGGTCATTAAATAAAGGACGTCATCATCTTTGTGTATCTGCGTCTTCGTGTTGTGATTCAACAGAAAAGGTATTGTCCATTTATATTATTAGAACTTTGTGAAAATCATCATCTCAAAGATAGGTATATATTAATATTTATAGAAACACTCCCGTTCATACAGAACTGCCAAACGTATAAATGCCAAACGCACAAACGCTCGGTCTATCTATCTATATATCAAATCACGTCTCATTGTGTAGTAACATGTACACTGTCTATTATATATATATATACAGAACTGTCTCTCACATTATATATACATGTTTAAGACTCTATCTCACAAACATGAACAGCAACAAATAAATAAGAACAACGAAACATACACACATATTTAGTACCTACTAAAATAACACCTATACTTAGCACTAACTCATGCCTACGGTGTTTCCCACGAACTGCATTGATATAGCCTTCAAACAACTTTCACACTACGCACAACGCTTTGACCAAACTACAACATCTTTCTCTAGAAGGTATTATTATGAAACGTTTAATGAACAGAAAGTCACTGTAATAATGAACGTTTCAGTAAAGTTGATAAAAATTCCGATTAGAATATTATATTTAACGGTAAAGGATATTCGATGCAATTCTTATGGTAACACTTAAAGAATAGAGTTGAGTTCAAATGTCAGACAACGCACCATTCGTTAAAAAATGTAAAAAAAAAAATCATGAACAAAGCTTCTTTCCTAGAACTGCCCACATGTTGATCTCTGTCCCGCTGGCCTACTTTCCACCTGACTACAATATAATCGTCTTCAAGTCCAATGTAAACAAGTTCTTATTAAGTTGCCTCTCTTAAATAATCCATTCTCCCCCTCCATTTTATCACAACTTATTAATATGCTGTTTTCTTAGTGACTTCCGTACACTCACTAACTCTTATCCTCGAGTTACCATCGGGCCTTGATAGGTAGTGACTCTCATGCCAAAAAATGAATAAATTTCTATTATTTATCATTTCATTCGTCAACATTACTTCCCTATGACTTGAAGATCCAGCTCTACTAATTAGGCATTCTGGGATGCTGTGAAAATAGCCAAGAACGGGTGTATCGACATTTTCTAGTTGGGAACGTAATGAAATAATACATCCGGGTTACTCGTCACAAGAATATGATTGGCTAGTGTAGGTCATTTATACGGACGGCTAGTGCAGCCTAAGAGAGACGTTGAAAGATACGCTGAAGGATTAATGATTAAGCATATAACCAGCTACGTCCACAAGCTTTATAAAGGCGATCAACCAAATTGTATTACTCAAATATAGTAGCTAAAACCATTCAACTACTGCCGATATTGAAAATGTCCAACGAGATTTTATATGAAAAATATATGAGAATTGTGAATGGAAAAAGATTATGTTTCGTGTTGTCATTATTTAAGTCAGCATTTTTACCCAATAATATGCGTTACGTTTGTTCATTTTTCTTTAAAGTAAATTCATAAGTAAATTGCAGTTAAATGTACAGCTGGGAAAAGATGATATAAGAAAAAAATGAAATGATTATTTGTTTTATTTCATTAATGTCCGAGCAATGCCAGGTGTTTATGCGTATTTGTAAACTGACCCAGTATTCAAACATAAATTTAGACTTGCCTGTTCGTAAAATTCTGTATAAATTCCTCACACATTATTTTATTGTTGGCAATTTAATTAATTATGACGGCTCAAATAAAACGTGATGTAAGTGGCATGTAGGAAGAATTGCGAGGTGATAAAACAGTGTTGCTTTTAGTGAGAAAACATATCCAAGGAGTCAGTGCCCTCTGATCTATTCGGGTGGAATATTGAGAGGTATTACTTTTGAAATGCCCCTCGTAGTATTAATAATAAAAAAAATTGTTTCAATTGCGACAATACCAGGACGTTACTGTGGTGTTCGTACCTTAAGTATTGGTGAAGTCGTAAAAATGGAATCAAAAAGACTGAACCTAATATATTTTTTACACATGAATCACCACTTATCAAGGCCAGGAGGCCACTCGAGGATAAGGCTTAATGGGTATACATTAGTCAATGTGATTATAGCGTAGTAAACATAAGCAGTGAGAATTTTTTTTAATTAGATTACTTACGGGGAGGTCATCAAGAACTTGTTTACGTTGGACTTGAAGACAATCAGATTGTAGTCAGCTGGAAAGCAGGCAATCGGAAGAGAGTTCCACAAGAGTGCAGTTCTAAGAAAGAAGATTTGTTCGTGGAATCCACATTTAAATTTAGGCGAAATTATTGATAATGATTTTGGCTAGACGAGTGTTTTTCGTGAAAGTTTGGCGAAAGGGGACCATAGATTGAAGCTCAGCTGAGCACTTGCCATGAAAATAACGATAAAGTAGAGACAGGCTCGCAACGTCTCCTCTGTGGCAAAGAGGTTGCAGGGAAGAGAAAATGGCATTCGCGACTAGATGTGACAACAGTACTTCTTCGTTGGCCGTACCTGGCTTTTATATAGGTAGAGAATTGCATCAGGAGTGAGATATGTACCGGATCGGTAGAAGGATCCCACCATTTTTTAAGCGACCTTGGCAATGGATTTGATATACGTGTTCCATTTCAGTTCAGAAGTTAAAGTCAAGTCCAGAAGCTTGTCAAAACATGAAGCCTCCCCAAGACGAGAGCCATTCATTTAAACTGATGTCAGATTCGCATCAGAGAGTAGATTGTGTAGAGATAAAATCTTGGTGTTAAATGCATTAAAAGTAACCAGTCACCTCTTTCCCCATTGTACCTTTCAGATATATCACAGAGAAGATTGTAAAAGATGACACATCACTGAAACAATACAAGATCCAAATTATTTGGATTCTTCGGATATGTGTTCTCGTCTTGAGTATTATTCTTACAACATTTCGACCAATTTAATCACGGAGTAAATAAACTGGTCGGTTCGAAATTCTGTGCTAAAGTTCAACAGAATTCTCAAGTTCGACAAAAAGATTACAAAGTTCGACGAAATACTTCTGAAGAAGGTCGGATGCTTGATCGGTCGAAACGTTGTGAGAATAACACTCAAGATGAGAACGATATTCCGAATAATCTCAATAATACAAATTAACAAAATAAAAAAAATTCATGTAGAACTTAAGGGCCCACTTCTTGTAACCAGAAGATTCTCCGCACGTGGACATTTTCCATCATGTTGGTTTGATGACACATAGCAGTAGTTTATTCCCTCTTTTCTTTATCGTTGTTGTTCTGTTAGAATTCTAGTTAATGAATAGCACCGCTTGTAAATAATGAAAACACAAGGACATTGAGGTTTGACCGCAACCTTCGTAATATGTCATTAAGTCCCGTTAGCTGGAGAATGACGTCATCGATGTAGTTCTAGTAAGTAAAAGCTGTCGAATAGTCCGGTTGTCGATAATGAATCAAACATTTTTACAAAAATCGTAACAAAATACTCGTAGAAAATAACATTTTCACTCGATTCTTAGCATTTACTTATTTCTACCAGCACTTGTTTAATTTTCGCTTTTGAGCGCTAATCAAACGTCCTTGTGAGGGGCTTATGGGCAGCCATTTTTTTTTCATTTTAATTCAATAGAATTAAAACTAAGTTTGTTTTAAACTAAAATTACGCTTTAAAATAAATTTAAACGCACACAAACTTATCAAGGTGGGTAGAAAAGTCTTGTCTTTGGTAACATTTATTTGTTGCAGGTATGTTTCCATCTCTTCTTTTGTTCTATAAAATACCCGGATCTCATTCTTATTTGGGTGAGGAGACTAAGTTTAAATGTAGTTGTAATTTTCTTTTTTATTTAGAAAACTTCTAAAAGTTTCCCTTTTATTAATTTATTCAAGATTTTGATAAACTGAATGTTTATCTATATTTTTCACTTGAAGTGAAAAAGTACCACAATTATTAATTATTCAAGAGGAAGTTGATGACAGACAACAACAATGTTCAGACGGCGCCAGCGAAGTTGAAAAACCTTGTCCAAGGCATTTAATTCTTTTGAATATCAAGTGTTAATTCCCTAAAACATTTAGCAAATATGTACGAAAAAGTTTTACAAGAGGATGTTTACGGTAATCTACCAATAAAAGTAATAAATAAGACTCCGATAATCAATATTCAATCTGGGAGTGAAATGTATAACCTATTTCATGGTCCTTTGTCTGATGTTGTAAATAAAGACTTCTAATGAGTAAATAAATTTGTGTTTGTTTCATTTTTTTATTAGCAAAAAAAAATCGAAAGAATCGTTTTGGAATTGAAAATTAAGCTCCAATTTTACCGATTTCGATTCCGATACCGAAAAATGTTCCGATTCCCGATTCCGATTAATCGCCTTAACAGTAATATAATGCTATAACCCTAATTAAAGAATTAGAATAAAAATAGAACGCAGGAATAAGGTTAAAAAATGTAGTAATAAGTGCATCCATAATCCATAATTGTGAGTTTGTTTGTGTAGCCAACGAGCAAGCTTTGTTGGCCCTCCGAATCTGGACCCACACTTAATGCATTGTCTTCAAGTATTTATGTATATGGTTCAGTTCATTCGCCACAACATTAATCAAACAATTCATTGCTCATAGATGTTGCCATTTGATTCAGATTGGATTCATGTACGTCAATGCTTAGCTTCCCTCTACTATTTGAAACCATTTCTTCAAATATTGTTTTTCTGCCAGATTTTGAAACTTTCCTGAAAAAAAAAACATCCACCTTTAACAGATGGCGGACATGCTTTTACATACAATTTATAAACTTTGCAAATTTATGCTCGTAACTCTCTACCTTTATTCTGTTAGTTATTTCTTCTGAAAAGGAAAACGTATTTTAAAAAAACTCCACAGAATAAAGGAATATATCGTTTTCTTTTATATACTTTCTTGGAAATTCAATGAATCGATAAATACTGTAATTTTTATCTTTAATCGTTTTTATTTGTCTGATACACACACATATATTTGTGTGTGCTTGCGCATGCGTGTTTGTGTATGTGTGTGTGTGTGTGTGTGTGTGTGTGTGTGTGTGTGTGTGTGTGTGTGTGTGTGTGTGTGTGTGTGTGTGTGTGTGTGTGTGTGTGTGTGTGCTTATGTTTGTGTATTGTAGGCAAAACTTTTATTGGGAGTTAACTGAAAGTAAACGACCATCGAATCAACTTCAAATGAGGTATAAAGTCTGCATAAAGAACACTTTCACCAAAGAAAGTTGTGGAGGATGCCAAGGCAGTAAAGCATCGTTAGAAAGAATCGCATCCACAATTAAAAACCCACAAGAGATACGCGTAAGGTATTTACGATATTTCAAGCTTATTTGAACCGTATTGAATATAGAAACACACCTAGTCTAGTTGGATTATCGAAGTTAAGCAAAGTTGAGCCTGGTTAGTACTAAATGGTTTATCAGCACAATAAAGCGGTTTGTGGAATATTAGGCGCTGTATGTAAGAGAACGTCGACACTTCTCCGTAAAAACTTATACAACCTAACATCATCATCTTTACCCATTGAATTGACTAGGAACCGCTTGTGACTTTGATAATTCCCTGAAACTTTCTCCTTTAGCTGAATTTTTTAACGCACTTTAGGTGAGTTTCGTTTCTGCACAGGGTCGGTAATATCAAAAGAGTCGTCTCAGAAGTCACCAAGGAATTCACAAATACATGGAATGTTTTTACTATGTTTTGAGATGTGGGCCTTACTTCTATAAGCAGTTCATGATAAAAAGGACTGCTTAAACATAACATTGAAGTTTATCAGCACAATAAAGCAGTTCTGCATGTTTCTCATATTTGTACTAGAAAATGAAAGTCACTGATTGGATTAAAAAGACATGAAAAATATTAAGTGAGGACAATACTGTCATACAACCTGTAGATTAAAAGGTTTTTACAAAAACGTAAACAAATCAATAAAAAAAAGAAACTCCAACTGGTTATTGTAAGCAAATCTTTTATTTTTACAAATACATCACTAATAAACAAAAATGTCTCGCAGTTCATCCTTTTGTCAATATTGTTTCTTTTCCCCGTCAATTACAATGTTTGTCGAAATATATATTTTTGTATACTTTTTTTATCCCATTCCACCATGTATACTTGCCCACGTGGTCATATAGGTCTGATCTGCAGTATCATACTCCCGCATATAACGAACTGTAAAAAAGGCGATATTATTAAAAATAAAGAAATTAAAGAAACGTTTGTTTCAGTTTAAGAAAAAAGAACGAAACGGAATGGAAAAAAAAGGGTGTCGAAAAGTCACTGAAGGGTTTTGAACTTAAATAGAATCTTTATTTTTTTTATATTTTTCTGTAATTTTAGCACAATCTTTCTAAGACATTGAAAAAAAATTTAAACCTGCAAAATTTAAAAATATTTATTTATAAAAATTAATGACTATAAAATGCTGCCCATTTTCAGCTTCGCCCTTGGATTTTCAATTGGCAATGTCAAATAACCACCACGTCCTCCAGAGTTTACTAGCCCTGACTTTTTCTTGCAAAAAGAAAAACTCTGTTAAACAAACCCCAAACCCTACAAGAATTGAAAGAAGACATCAGGAACGAAATAAGGGAGTTAAATCGCAATCCAGATATTTTGCAATCTGTCATGAATAATGTTTTGGAAAGAGCACGAATATGCAAGCTCAAAATGGGCAACATTTAAAAGGCATTATTTTTTTTATACACGAAAATTGTTTGAATTTTGCATTTTGTTAAATAGCTAATTGGTGTGGGTCTTTGTCTAAAGCAGGTACTCGATCGTAGGTGTAAAAGGTAGGCGATTTAAAGTATAAGTGTGGAGTATTCATTCAACTCGGCAACGTCGGGTCCCCCTACTAGTTATTAATAATTTAATTCTCCTCCATTTTATGACATCATGCATGCCAGGAGAGTTTTAGACTGATATTGTTTTTCTTGATAATAAAGTACAACTTCACCGTCCTCAAGAACTCAGTTCTGATTGGTACAGCAAACATCTTATGTCAGGTGTTTTCCTTATAATTAACTTTTTGATTATGCTCATTAGTCTTGGTGTAAAAGTCGACTCTTGGGTGAAAAAAAAACGGTGTAACACATCACAACACTGAAGTTAATTATTATTATTAATATTATTATTATTATTATTATTATTATTATTATTATTATTATTATTATTGTTATTATTGTTCTTGTTGTTAATGTTTGTTATTTTTATTATTATTATTATTGTTATTGTTATTAGTATTATTTTGTTATTATTGTTATTATTATTATTTTGTTATTGTTGTTATTATCATTATTTTGTCTTATTGTTATTATTATTATTGCTATTATTATTGTTATTGTCATTATTATTATTATTATTATTATTATTGTGTTCTTATTGTTATTATTATTATTATTTCGTTATTATTGTTATTTTATGATATCGTTATTATTGTTATTATTATTTTGTTATTATTGTTATTATTATCATTATTTTGTTTTTATTGTTATTGTTATTTTATTATTATTATTATTATTATTATTATTATTATTGTTAGTATCATTGTTATTACTATTGTTATTATTATTTTTTATTATTGTTATACTTATTTTTATTGTTATTATTATTATGTTTATTATTAGTATTGTTATTATTATTTTGTTATTATTGTTATTATTATTTTTATTATTATTATTGTTATTATTATTAATAGTATTGTTATTATTGTTATCTTTATTATTATTATTGTTATTATTGTTATTATTATTGTTGTTATTATTATTAGTGTTATTGTTATTATTATTGTGTTATCATGGTTATTATTATTATTGTTATTATTATTATTGTTATTATTTTTTTGTTATTGTTATTGTTGTTATTATTATCATTTATATTGGTGTTATTATTATTAATATTTTGTTATTAATGTTATTAATTTTGTTATTATTATTGTTATTATCATTATTATTATTGTCGTTATTATTATTGTTATTATTTTTTATTATTGTTATTATTATTGCTATTATTATTATTGATATTATTATGAGTATTGTTATTATTATTATTATTGTTATTATTGTTATTTTTATTATTATTGCTATTATTATTATTGTTATTATTATTATTGTTATTATTATTATTGTTATTATTATAGTTATTATCATTGTTGTTATTATTATTGTTATTATTATTATTGTTATTTTTATTATTATTGCTATTATTATTGTTATTATTATTATTGTTATTATTATTGTTATTATTTTTTTTAGTTTTTGTTGTTATTATTGTTGCTATTATTATTATTATTATTATTATTATTATTATTATTATTATTATTATTATTATTATTATTATTATTATAGAAATGCGAATATAAACAAAAAAGTTCTTTGAATATTTCATATCTGACAAGTTTTCTGGGCAAAAATAAAAACTTGCTCGGAGTGCAAGAGAAAGAACATGAAAATTAAATAAATATCAAGTTCTGAGATGAGATTTGGAAATGTAAAGAAATCAAGGTGATGCCCATTGCAATTGGAACGGTTCGAAAAGCAACCTGTGGTGTTCCCTAGAAGCTGAGTGACAACAAGACAAATGAGTGACAACAAGACAAATGGATTGATTTAATTTTAATTAATGAGACAATTTCTTTTTGCAATTTTGTAAAGTGCTTGATTTTTAGAAATGGCGAAAGTCTTCGGGTGCAGCTTGAATGGTCAAGGAATAAAAATAGAATTTAAAAAAACCAAAAATTGAAATTGCTATATAATAATAATAATAATAATAATAATAATAATAATAATAATAATAATAATAATAATAATGATAATAATAATAATAATAATAATAATGATAATAATAATAATAATAATAATGATAATAATAATAATAATAATAATGATAATAATAATAATAATAATAATGATAATAATGATAATAATAATAATAATAATAATAATAATGATAATAATAATAATAATAATAATAATGATAATAATGATAATAATAATAATGATAATAATGATAATAATAATAATAATAATAATAATAATGATAATAATAATAATAATAATAATGATAATAATAATAATAATAATAATAATGATAATAATAATGATAATAATAATAATAATAATAATAATAATAATAATAATAATAATAATAATAATAATAATAATAATAATAATAATATAATAATAATAATAATAATAATAATAATAATAATAATAATAATAATGATAATAATAATAATAATAATTAATAAATAAATGAATATTTAAATTAATAAATAAGAAAATAAAATAAAAATCCCTGTCAAATCGTAGACTTTGCTGTTGCAGCTGACCACAGCGTGAATATGAAAGAAAAGGTGAAACGGAGCAAATACACAGAGCTAGCCAGAGATCTGAAAGGGATATGGAAGATGAAGAAAATCAAAATAATGCCTATAATAGTAGGAGCACTAGGAACAATTCCGAACCACTCTGAGAAAAGAATGGGAGAAATTGGAATCAGAGGAATGACTGGAAAAATACAACGAACAACAATAATGAAAACAGCTGAAATATTAAGGAAAACCGTAAATGCGGAGATTAACACATACTAACCACAAGCGCACACGTGACAAACTGCTGCAGAGGCAAAACATGAAGCGCTACATGGAACCAAGAATACTGAAGCTGTATACCTATAAGTTCTCTGACCCCGCTCCCATCTCAATTACCACATCACTGCTCTCTCCCACTAAAAAAAAGAGTGAGACGAAATAGCCAAACAATCAAGCAGGAAGAAAAGACTGAGGAGTGAGCACTGACCAGACCTCCACTGTATAAGTGCGAAGAGAACTGGGACCTTGGGGAGGTTTATACAAATCAGATTCCAGTAAAGACTTATGGCCGCTTCCAAAGAGAAATCAATGACAAGCAGTTGTTGCGATAATGCAAATTTATTTGCAAATATTATCGAAAGAGGTGGAGAGTACTGGAAACCTGGGGAGACTTGTTGTCACTCAGCTTCTAGGGAACACCACATGTTGTATTCAATGAGATCTTTGATGACCTGTGTGAAAGCTTCTTGTGAGCCATTAATAATAATAATAATAATAATAATAATAATAACAATGATAATCGTAATAATAATAATAATAACAATAATAATAATAATAATAATAATAATAACAATAATAATAATAACAATAATAATAATAATAATAATAATAACAACAATAATAATAATAATAATAACAATGATAATCATAATAATAATAATAATAATAACAACAATAATAATAATAATAACAATAATAATAACAGTAATAATAATAATAATAATAATAATAACAACAATAATAATAATAACAATAATAATAATAACAATAATAATAATAATAATAATAATAATAATAATAATAATAATAATAATAGGAACAATTACAAAAAACTTTGAAAAAAGAAGGGGAGAATTTAGAATCAGAGGAATGACTGGAAAGGCACAATGAATAACAATAAGGAATTAAGGAAAATCCTTGAATGCGTGGATTAATGTACATGAGCCACACGCGCGGACCAGACGAACTGATACAGAGACAAAACATGAGGAAGCGTCACAAGGAACCAAGAACATCGAAAATAAATATCTATAAGTTCTCTATCCCTCTCCTTTCTCATTTTACATCCCTCCCATTACCCAATCACCGCCTTCCCTACAAAAGAATGATGTCAAATCGACGAGTAGGATAATGGAAAGACCGAGGAGAGAGCACTGACCAGACCTCTGCTGGACAAGTGCGAAAAGAACTGGGATCTTGAGGATGCTTATTGCGATTCAAATTCCAGTGAAGACCAGTAGCCGCTGCTAGCAAGAGATCGATGGTGGGCGGCTGTTGCGATAATGCAAATTCATTTTCAAATGTTATTAGAACAGGTGGTGAGCACTGGAAAACTTTGGAGACTTGTTTTCACTCAGCTTTCAGCGTACCCCACAGGCTATTTTCAAGGAGATATTCTTTATGCCCTAAGTGAAAGCTCCTTGTGAGCCAATAATAATAATAATAATAATAATAATAATAATAATAATAATAATAATAGGCAGTAATAAGAAAGAGAAGAAACTATTAAAATTACCATTATAGCACATGACATATGCAGTTTTGGTGTAATTATCAGGTGGATAATAAAGTTCTTGCATGGTTTTAAATTTTAAAGTCACATGACCATATCTCGGCTCAAACAAAAAATTATTGATCGAAATGAGCACCATCAGAATCAACATACTTTTGCCAACACAAAACAATGTATTTTATGCCAGTGACGTCAAATCTTGCGTTCTGGTGGCAATGAAGCCGTTGAAGGCGTTTTTGATATCGCTTAGATTTTTTAAGCATTTCTCGTGCAGAAATTTGTAGAAATGCTTGCAAGCGTTAGTCGGTGAGCGGTCTGGAGAATATGGCAGAGTAGGTAGCTTCGTAGTCCAATTTGTTCAACTCCTGCAGGGCCAATTTAGCAACGTGCAGCCGGGCATTGTCGTGGAGGAGAGTGGGGCCTCTTCTATTGACTAATGCTGGGTGTTATTGTCGAAGTTTCTGGTGCTTTTCATCCATTTGTTGATAGTATTCCCCGCCCTAATGGTTTCGCCTGCATTAAAAAAATGTTTTGTGATGTCGCAAACCACCAAATAGTCAGCATGCCTTTCTTTTTAGTGCAACTCTGGCTTTGGAGCTTCGTTGGCGTCGAACCACTGAGCTGAGAGTCGCCGGTTGCCGTAAAGAATCCACTTTACATCGCAAATCACACCCCGGTTGAAAAACGGGTCGTTCTTGTTGCATAAAAGAAGAGAAGATGAGATTCCATAAAGGCGTTTCTTTTGGTTCTCGTTCAATTTTTGAGGAACCCATTTATTAAGTATTTTTTTTATCTTTCCCATCTTTCTCAAGTGGTTGGAAATCGTCGTATACGTTACATCTAATTCAGAAGTTCTTGAACAGTTCTGCATGGATTAGCTTCGAAAAATGCTTTTAATTGATCGTTGTGAACATTAAATGCATGACCACTTCACTCAGCATCTTCTAGACTCTCCTCGCCGCCACGAAAATTTCCAAGCCACCATTGTGCTGTGCGTTCAGTAGTGGTTCCTGAGTCAAACGCTTCGTTAATATCGCAAGCTGTTTTAGCCACTTTTGTTTCTAGCTTGAATTGAAATAAGAAAAATGTGCGAATTTGCTTTGTCTCCATCTTGTTTTCAACGTTCGAAAAAGATTTTTAACACGATTGCAATTTAAACGATTTAAACGATTAGATAGAGCGAAAAACAGTCTGTAAAATGATATATAAAGTGAAGGTATTACAACGAAAATTTATTTGAAAATACATCATTTAAAATCAAAATTTTAAATTCGGCAACAACCTTTTCGAGCCGTTTTGGAACTTGTGAATTTAATTATTTTGACTACTACTACTTCTACTACTACAAATATTACTACTAGTAGTAATAGTAGTTTTACTTTTTTCGTTGACACATTCGACATGACTAAGATACTTTATGACAAATTTATTATTTATCCATTCTAGCAGTAATAGTAGTAGCAGTAGTAATGAAAGGAAACGAAGAGGAGTAGAAGTAGCAGTATTTTTTTAAACTTTTTCTTTGACACATCACGTTAATCTTTATGAAAAATTGATGCAATTGTGGCGAGTAGTTCTGGCGCATTTAATTTTATCATGTCTATATAGTTGCTGTAGTTGTTGTATATGTTTGATTTCCGGTTACATACTTCTACATACACTATGTGTGTGAGTGTGTTCTTCCATGCCTGTAACAACAAAAGCGTCTATCATAGTCAATGTATGTTGGAAGCATCTATCTTGTGCAATGTGTGTGCTTGTGGATTTGCAACGCATACAATAAAACAGTTCATTAACACCAGTTTGTGTAGCGCACAGGCTGGGAACATACCCCTTTTCTTCTTATTATCCAAGTTCATCTTTCTTCGAATGAAACTGGCAACAATAATTTATATATTTGATCTAATACTTTTATATGTGTTTCGTAGTTTGATAATGCTTCTTTTGATTACTACATTATGCTAAGGGCGCGTTTATCCAAGCTTCCAAACGCGGAGACGATATCTTCCGTGCTAACGTCCAACTCCTCCACCTCTCTGACTCTCAACTCTAACTAAACTCTGACTAAAAGATGTAGGTGTCTTTTCAAAAGTATCTCATTACGCCATTACCTCACGTAAGCAAATTCACAAATCAGCTAGTCCATTTTTGTCACGTCTTTTGTTCATTTAGCTAACATTCCACGTTAACATCCCCAATACATTTCTACCATAAATATTTTTATCTGTAAACATATCTTTTCCGTTTCGATACATATTTCTAACATTCTATTTCCCAAACATCAACAACGATCATTATAATAATCGTTCAGGTTACTTTGCAACCCCCCCCCCGGCAGTGCTCAATTTACTAAGACATATCAAGCTAGAAAAGGGGGCTTTATAAAAGATTTGGTACAATTGTCGAGTAGATTTGGAGAATGTACTTGTTCAATTGTTTATTATTTTTAGTAGTAGTAGTAGCAGTAGTAGTAGCTATGTAACATATGTACTTCTATGTCAGAAATGGTATCGTGTAGATGCAATATAACAAATTGCATTATAATATAGATAGAATATGTAGCATTATGTTATATTGACATCTGAGTCGTTGTATTGAATAGCATTTAATAGATGACACTACTATAGTAACAACAATAGACAAATGCTGATCTTGTCTTAACTCGCAAGCCGGAAGAACACGCAACTGCCCATATAGATACGATCACGGTTTATGAAATAAACGCGTTCAGCGATGAGAATACTATTTTCCAACTAAAAGAGATCCTATTATAGAGACCTATCTATTGTTTCTTTACTAATGTGTCATCTTTTATTAAGGCCACTCGAGAAAAAGTGCTAAATGAGTGTCAGGTGGTCGGTGTAATAACACCCTGATGATTGATAATAATCATGATGATTAGGCAGAACTGTATTATTTAAGACGGCTCAATAAGAATTTGGTAATATTGGACTTGAAAACGAACATCAGTCAGCTGGAAAACCGCCCCGCGATACTGTGTTTGGCAGACAGGTAGTTCTAGCAAAGAGTTTTAACATTGAAGTTTCGTTTAGGTTTAAGAGATATGGAGAGAGAGAAAATGGAAATATTGATAGTGGTTGTAATTAGACGAGTTTTTGTTGTGAATGTTTTCAGTAAAGTATGTGAAATGCAATGATTTGAACAGTAATCTGCAGTTATCTCTTCATTCGGGCAAGCACGGGTTGCCCTGCTAGTTTCTTATAAAAATGTTATTTTCTTTTATAATAAACGTGTAACACAAGCACCATATTTTTATTCTCGCTTTTTTTTTCTTTTTTTTTTTTTTGCTCTCTTATTCTTTCCATCCCCCTCTCTCTTTCTTTTTCTCGTTTGCATTGAAACCATGTTTCTTATTTAAAACTTTGTTGTCGGAATCCCAAGTAAATTCTCATACACATCCCGTTGCAATAAATTACATTCGTAAATGCTTGACACAAGTATTTAATTCGTTTTCATCCATTTTTTTCTTCTCAATTTATATGAAAACAATAACTCTTAATTCACGAGTTTAAACGTTTTAATGTTTTTTTTTTCAACAGTGCATGTTTTCAAATGAAAACGTTGGGTCATGTTATTTGATATTTCAACCACTGAACGCGTAAGTAGTTCACATAGACAAAAGCAAAAGAGAAGTCCAACATTTCTTCCACGATTAAATATCGTGTTCATAAACAACGCATAAGAAAATAAAACTATAGGCGTTTAGCTTACGATACTTTCTAAATAAGATGAGACCATCACATGCGTTATTTCCAACGTCGAAAACGCTTTACAGAATAGTTAACAGTCGAGAATGGTATCATTAACACAAGCGACCTTTTGGGCTTCAGAATGTATTTTTCTACATAGTGATCACAATACACAATGCACTATATTCTAGCGATAAACGATGGCTTCGCATGGCTCCTAAAACGCATTTTGTCATACGAGGGTGCTCCAAAGGTAAATAACATATATGTTCATTTAATTCAAAACGTTAAAGAGCTACGAAGACGAGAGTGATATCATTAAAACGAGCGATCTTTCTATGCTCCAGAATCTACTTTTCTACATAGTCACCGCCATTCTCAACGCACGTTTGCCAGCGATGAATGATGCCTCGGTCGTTAAAGTCCAGCGCGCGTTTTGCCACTTTCATTACTGTCGCCACTTCTTACTGTGCTGACAACAACTGCATCGGTTTCGTAAACGCACAACAGGCGCCGGTGAATGTTTATTAGTTCATTTTCAGAACGAAGGAATTCAATTTCGCATCTCTGCTTTTGGCGCACGTCTATGACAAGGCTTGCTTTCTTAGAGTGTCACACCGTCAATATCTGCAGCAGAGATTTTAAGTCAGTAATGTAGAAGGTCAGTCATCATAACGATGTAAATTGCAATTCCCTTTGATTCATTCGGGCAGAATAAAAAGATAAAGAGTGGGGGGATTATTGATAGTGGTTTTGGCTAGACGAGTATTTATCGTGAAAGTTTGGTAAGGGGGAAACCATAGATTGGAGCTCAGACGAGCACTTGCCATGAAAATAACGATAAAGCAGAGACAGGCTCGCAACGTCTCTTCTGTGGGAAAGAGGTTGCAGGGAAGAGAAAAGGGCATCCCCCACTAGGCTACAAATCTATTTTGAACTCTGTAAAGGCAGAATAAGCTGCTTCTAGCAGCTTCTGCCCAGATGTGGCAACAGTACTCCATCATTGGACGTGCCTGGCTCTTATACAGGTAGTGAATCGAATCATCAGTGAGATATCTACTAGAGCAGTACAAGGATCCCACCATTTTTCAAGCGCTTTTGGCAACAGATTTGATGTACGCGTTCCATCTCAGATCTGAAGTAAAGGTCAAGCCCAGAAGCTTGTCAAAACATGGCGCCTCCCCAAGATGAGAGCCATTCATTTCAATTGATCCCAGATATGAGATTGGTTTTAGATGCATTAAAAGTATCACGTGCTAAAGATCAGAGGAGAGAGAATCAGAGAGAACTTGGTCATTTACGGTCTTTGATGAGTTCTGATTGATGGTAGTGTCGCCAGCATTACTTTTGCTACGGCCTTTGTATAACTATTCTTATCTAAATTCGGTCTGTGAGCATATTACTTAGAGTTACATGCTTATCCTCAAATTACGTTTCTGTCACCAGCAGCAAGAACTTGAAGTCACAATGCATCTCGATATTTCAACAGTACCAATCTGTCGGGTGGGCTGCAAAAAGAAAAAAAAATCAATTTAGACATGCGCACAAGAATATTTTTATTAACATAAAGACTATTCAGCAATTACATCAAACAGTTGCAGAGGAACCCGAAAGGCCAGGTTTCGTCTTGTTATAAATACATTTTAACTTGTAACATATCTTAAATTCTGTTTTGAAATATGCGATAATTGCGTGACTCATTAGCCACCGTTATCATCTCATATTCGTTTTGCGAACCGGATTCTCGTCAATGTTCGGTAGGGCTTGACCCAAAACTTACGTTTCTTATATATTTCTATTGCTTTGCACAAGAAAATAAAACAATACAGGGTGGAACGGTAAAATTGTCGCCCTAAAGAAAACAACACAACAGATTTATTTTAAAACTTTTATTGAAAAAATCAATTCCAGTAACTTAATTATATACTAGAGCTGACAGCTATTGGATATAGCCGCATTCAGCCTCAGTCACCGCCTCGGTACAGGTCTGGAATTGGGAGCATGCCTTATCAACAAGAGCCAGCATGAGATCGGCGAATACTCAGAGGATGGCGGCGATCAGGCTTGCTTTGGTGTTGTTGGTTATGTCCTTGGCATATGACCAAAGAAGTAGTTCAGTGGGTTCAGGTCTTTGGAGGCGGAGAGCCAGTGAGAGAAAGGTACAAAGTAATAGCACTCCCTTTTAAGCAAAGCCTGGGTCTCTATGAACTTGTAGGTAGGCGCCAAGTACTGATGCCACACCTAGGGTCCGCCAGCAGCCATCCGATAACACCAGGGGTCACCACAAGATTGGAGATGCGCTGCTGGTCTTTGGCGTGATTTCAAATGAGTGTCACACTATGCCACCTCACATCTTCGAAGTCGGTTTTAAAGTGAATACTAAAGCGTACCTGCTGAAGAATGTGTGTATATTCTGGTGACATCAGGTGGCCGCTGACAGACCCTGGGTGTGGCAGAAGTACTCGACGCATGCTAACAAGTCCAAAGTGACTCAGGCTTGGCTTCATAAGACGTGCTACAACTTTGTACCCTTGTCTCACTGGCTCCCCGCCTCCAAAGACCTGAACCCAGTGAACTACTTCTTTGGTCATACGTCGAGAACATAACCAACAACACCGCCATCCGCTGAGTATTTTAAGATAAAGCTTCTATCGCTCACCCCCGGCAGTATATATTAAGTATCAAAAACAATAATCTGAAGTAATAATTATGTATGAATTTTCTAATATTTAGGCATACATTCACAAAATGAACAATATTATTTTTATCGTGGGATTTAAACTGTTTACGGATTAAATGTTCTAATTTACATAGGTATATTTAAAAATGTTTTCTTAATCTACATAATAGTACACTAAGTCATTTTATATGAATACATACATTATCAGGTTTCACCCACATTAATAAACTAAGATCGCCAAATCCCCAAAAAAAAAATATGGTGATTGATAATAATTTGATATGGCTTAGGAAAAATAGCCGATTTTACCCATTTTAAAATGAATTGTTCTTAAATCAAATTATGTTGTCCTGTTGATTACAACAGCGCAGCTATCAATAAAAGTGTCAAGCAATATGTTTGTTCACATTATATTTCAATTTGTGCATGTTGGTACAAACTGTTTAAACGGGGAGAAAATTCCAAAGGCAAGCAGTCCGAAGAAAGAAGCAATTAGAGCTGAAGGTCTTTCGGCATCTAGGCACCTATACATTGAAGCGGTGGGTTTTTGCTACGTGTGGGGTTAGTCGTTGGATATTTACGTTTCAGATTTTTATATAATCCATTAATGTATGAATTGGGGATCCATTTGTTCGCATAAATAGGTCCTACTTTAGGCATTTTCATTTGCGCTTACTTGTGGTTTACTGACATATTTCTTTCATAACTTCGTAGAAAGACAAGGTTTAGACACCATTCTCTATATATTTTCATGTAAACGAAAACCTCTGCAATTCGGGAGGGCGTGCGAGGGATCGTCGTCGTAAAAGTCAATCAAAAAGATTTATTATTTTCATAGTTTGTGTTCCACTGTTCAGATATTTTAAAATTAGTCTTTGTATAATTAGTCATCTAACATCTATATATAGAATGCATAGGAAATAGTGCAGATATCTACAGACGCACACACACACACACACACACACACACACACACACACACATATATATATATATATATATATATATATATATATTAACATATAAAAAAAAGAATTCTTTGAATCTGAAATGTGAATTAAATTCTTTCATTTAACAGTTTAAACAGCAATCGCTGTACATTTTATTTACTGGACGTTGTCCCAAGTTTTTTCTTCATAAAAAAAACTGAGGTTCGAGGTGGGTATTATACTGGAACGACGTGCAAAAACTCATTACAAAAAGCTGACTTACAAAAAACAAACTCTGAAGATAGCATCACGTTAGTATCAACAGGTATATTTATTCAAAAAGAAAGTAAAAAATGGAAAGGAAGAAAAAAGAAAAAAGAGAAAAAATGATTAGTAGACACGTGAAATAATAAAAAAAATAATGTCTCAATTTGAACGGAAGTAAATGTCAACAAAGTTCATAAATTAGTACAGTTAAATTTTCGTAAATGCGAAATAATCTGAAAAGTCACAATAGAAAAGTTTCACATTCCGTGTACTT
>NW_027633817.1:27500-30046 GCF_053919585.1 Euprymna scolopes
TCTATAGCTGCACAGTATCAAAAACTCCAAATCTACATGAACCTATTAACAGCCATAACTCAACTACGAGATTAAATAATCACACCAACTTAAATCAATCTACCGATCTATTACTAATCAACCCACCACATAATAATCCAACAATAGACCTAACGGAAAATAATCACAATAATCAAGAGGTAATATATATTGGTGCCACATCTGGCCCAATAAAACATAGAATTTCAACGCACAAACATTCTTTTAAAAATAACTCTCTATCAAACCAAACTACTCTATCCAACTATATTTGGTAACTAAAAAATAGCAATATTTCTTTCCACTTAAAATGACAAATAATTGAGACTTGCAAATCATATAAACCAGGAGATAAATTTTGTCCACTATGTACAAAAGAAACCCTAAAAATTTTAAAATATGAAGATATAAAAAATACAACCAAACTAGTAAATTCAAGACACGAGCTTCTGACATGTAATCATAAACGTTGGTTTAAATTTAATAAATATAAACCACCTTAAATCATTAAAAATTACTCATTAGTAAAAATAGATTACAATTTTTTTTTTTTTTTTAAATAAATTAAGTTAGACCTATTACCTCCGCTAGACCCATAAATCAAATAATAAATAAAGTCAATAATACATGACAATTATCTCCCCTTAAAAATTTGCAAAATAAATACTCTCTCTATATATATTAACTGTAGCGTCTTTAAATCAAAATACGCTAACGGAAACAATTTACTGCACGAGCGTCACCCTTTTAAAATTCATCATTCAATAAAATAAAAAGCTTTAGCAAACATCTAAATGACTACTTTAAACACAGTTCCTGATTTCAAAAAAGAAAAACTAAAAGGTAACTATCTCTATATATTTTTAAATCAAATTTATTATGTAAATTAAAAAAAATATATTTTTCTACTCATGTCCATCTATAACCTATATTAATTTTCTTATGAATTTTAAATCCAAACCTTTTATTTCAATTTTTTCAAATTCATCTGCCTTACTTTTAATGCTAGGTTTATTTATGGTGTCTTTTAAATTCAATAAAAATCCTCCTAAATTTGCTGATGAGGAGACCGTGCTTACCAAAAAAACTATATATAATTGTTCTACATAACTTCATGTATACCACAAATAAAAAGCACGGATTTCCGAAACGATCGTACAGATAATTGACTTTGTTGTTGTTCCTTCTTATGAAACTGATTTTTAATTTAATTAAAATTTGATTTTTAAATTCAAAAATTTTTTTTTTTAGTTTTTAAATTGAAAATCACTTTACTTCATATATATATACACATATATACATAGATAAATACATATATATATACATATATATATTCATATATATATACATATATAAATATATATATACACATATTTAAATATAAATACACATATATATACATATATCCATATATGCATATATATATAAATATACATTTATACATATATATATACATATACATACACATATGTATATATACATATACATACACATATGTATATATACATATATATATACATATATACACAGATGTATATATACATATATATATACATATATATATACATATATATACATATACATACATATACACAAATGTATATATACATATATATATATACATATATACATATACATATACACATATATACATATACATATACACACATATATATATACATATACACAAATGTATATATACATATATATATATACATATATACATATACATATACACACATATATATATATACATATACACAAATGTATATATACATATATATATACATATATACATATACATATACACATATATATATATATACATATACACAAATGTATATATACATATATATATATACATATATACATATACATATACACATATATATATATACATATACACAAATGTATATATACATATATATATACATATATACATATACATATACACATATATATATACACATAAATATACATAAAATATATACATTTATATATACATATATATACATATATATATATATACATATACAGACATATATATATATATAGATACATATATATACATATACATATATATCCACATACACATATATACATATATATACATACACATACACATATATACATATATACACATATATACATATATACACACATATACATATATACACACATATATATATACATATATATACATATATATATACACATATATATACATATATATATACATATTCATATATACATATACATATTCATATATATACATATACATATATATACATATACACATATATATACATATACACATATATATATACATATATATACATATATATATACACATATATAGATATACATATATATACACAAATATATAGATATACATATATATACACAAATATATAGATATACATATATACATATATATACATAAATATATACATATATACATCTATATATACATATACACATATATATATAAATATACACATATATATATAAATATACACATATATATG
>NW_027633818.1:0-5000 GCF_053919585.1 Euprymna scolopes
CGGGAATGCGAACGGACGACCAAAGTCAACGACGGACGATGGCGCCGCCGCCCCGGGGCCGCTTGCGCGACCACGAACCCGAGTTCGGACTACGAGCTTTTTAACCGCAACAACTTTAATATACGCTACCGGAGCTGGAATTACCGCGGCTGCTGGCACCAGACTTGCCCTCCGGTTGGTCCTCGTTAACGGATTTGAAGTGTACTCATTCCGATCGCGGGGCCTCGACAGAGTCCCGCGTCGTTATTTTTCGTCACTACCTCCCCGTGCCGGGAGTGGGTAATTTGCGCGCCTGCTGCCTTCCTTGGATGTGGTAGCCGTTTCGCATGCTCCCTCTCCGGAATCGAACCCCGATTCCCCGTTACCCGTAGTAACCACGGTAGGCACTTAACCGACCGTCGACAGTTGATAGGGCGGACCCTCGAGAGACCCGTCGCCGGGCGTGAAAGCTCGTGCGATCGACCAGTGAGTTATCCAGAGTCACCAAAGCGGAGCGCGCCGCCCTATGAGCCCCGCCACCGAACGGACCCGCGAGCGGGAACGCCGACGACGGGAGGACGGAATGACGCGCATCGGTCTCAGTCTAATATGTAGCGCCGCGACCCGGAACGGCCGACGCGGGTGCCAGCGCGCGAGGCGTGGCGACGACGGCGCGCCGACCGATCGCGGCCTGTGTCACATGTATTAGCTCTAGAATTGCCACAGTTATCCATCGCCTCCGAGGAGGAATACGGTCCCGAGGATTAGGTCCGGTTCCTGAGCCATTCGCGGTTTCGCCCGTTCTAATGCGTGGCGTGAACTTACACTTGCATGGCTTAAGCTTTGAGACAAGCATATGACTACTGGCAGGATCAACCAGGTATCGTTGGAATTTGGGACTTTGTTTCGACAGAACGACAGACCGACCGACCGACCGACCGACATAAGACAGACAACTACAACGACGGGCACGTGTTTATTTATTTTTCGAGGGGGTTCGCCGTCAGAAGAAGCGCGCTGCCCGCGCTGATGGCCTCTTTTTTGTTTCTCCCCTGACTTGGACCGAGACCGAGACTCAAAGAACGAAAGCGACCAACGTCGACAACAACAACGACAACGGCACCCTTGACAGCGATACATACGACAAACGACAAGCAGCACGACGGCAGTGCACACGGACATCGAGGGTCAAGGTGCAGACTGAACTCGCCGAGGTCGTCGTCATCGTGGTCGCCATCGATTCCGTCTCGTCGTCGTCGTCGTCAACGTCCACGTCACAGCCGGCCGAGAAGAGAGAACAGACGACAGCGTCGACAACAACAACATCGACAACGGCACCCTTGACAGCGATACATACGACAAACGACAAACAGCACGACGGCAGTGCACACGGACATCGGAGGTCAAGGTGCAGACTGGAATCGTCGAGGTCGTCGTCATCGTGGTCGCCATCGATGCCGTCTCGTCGTCGTCGTCGTCGTCTTCGTCGTCGTCGTCGTCATCAACGTACCAACCGACCGAGACGAGAGAGCAAGCAACAACGTCGACAACAACAACGACAACGGCACCCTTGACAGCGATACATACGACAAACGACAAACAGCACGACGGCAGTGCACACGGACATCGGAGGTCAAGGTGCAGACTGAACTCGTCGAGGTCGTCGTCATCGTGGTCGCCATCGATGCCGTCTCGTCGTCGTCGTCGTCTCCGTCGTCGTCGTCGTCGTCGCCAACGTCAACGTCAACATCACAGCCGTCATCGGGGAGGAGCTGGACCAGGGCAGCGGCGGCGTAAATTTTCCCGTCACCTTCGTCGTCGCCTTCGTCGACCGACCGACCGACCGGCGTCGTGTTCGTGCTCGGAAAACCGAGGAGAGACAACGTGCACATGGCGCGTTCTCGCAAGCGGCTCCTCGGTCCGATTTTTTTGGGCGGCTTTTTCGAGCTTTTTTTTTTTTCTCACCCTTTCGTCCGTGCGACGGCGAACGTTAGGGGAAAAAAAAAAAAAAAAAAAACGACAACAACGCGGCGGACCGGGCGAACAACATCGTCGACACACACGACATTGACGACCGGTCCCCCTTTTCACAATCGCATCGAGATAAAAACGAACGAGTCCGATTCGAGCACCGAGTCGCGAGCGGGAGGACTGTCGGTGCAAGTATCGATCACTGACGTGAGCGCTTCGCCGGACAGAGGATGGCTCATCCGGCAGCCGTGCAAATCGACGGTATGGGAAGAACGAACAAGAAGAGCAACGACTTGATCGGCGGCTTGGGAACTGCGGACGGTGAAAACGGGTTAATCGACTGCGACCACGACTGCTCGATCGATCTTCTTTGGCGCTAACAAAGGTGGAGGTGGCGCAAGAAGGGACTAGCGCTATCACCGTCCACGTATCAGAAGATGCGGCGGCAGACGTCGACGCTTATGCGTTGTCGGACGAGAAGTCGCTGCAGCACGTGTACCGCGAGCGGGACGTCCAAGGTTTTGCCAGACGGAAAGAAATCGGGTGTCAGCGAACGTTCACACGGCTGTGAGATCGGACGCTGACAGGAGTAGGAGGCGGCAGGCAGGCGGCGGTTACGGCGGCGGCGCCTGCTGCTGCTCATCCTCCTGTTTGCTGCGGCGACTTCCAGGACGGGAGAGCATCGAACAACGTACGTATGGTTACAAGGGGATCAGGATCTACATAGTGCATCCCCCGCGGCTATTTTTGTTTGTTTGTTCGCTCGTTCGTTAATTCGTTCGTTCGTTCGTTCGTTCGTTACAATGTACGTTTTTCCGTTCGACGGCGGCAGAGAGCGGCGGCGTTTCTCCCTAATCCGGAGGATTTATCGGTCGCACAGCGATGGGTCGTTCGGCCGATCATCGAAAGATTCGCAGGTAGTGGTTGAATGGCAGAACGGCAGCAACAACAGCGGCGGCTGAGAGCGGCGAACGCTGAGGCGGAAGCAGAAGCTGCAGCAAACGTATCGGCTAAACATGGTGGACATAGATATGGCTGACGACGCGGGTACCACGACGACTATGGAACCAGGAAAAGGAGCCGTTAGTTGTTCCAACATATCGTTCGACACGTCGAGCAGCCCTAGGTCCACGGAGAAGCACACACACGTACCACGTATTATAACCTAACGACGATGAGCGGGCGCACGGTTGGCAGGAACGAAGGCGGCGGATCAAAACAAGTTGGAGCGCGGCGACAGCGATAACGGTGACAGCCCTAGGCGGCGGAGATGCCACTTTCTGACGCCTTTGCGACAAGCCCGTAGAGACGTTCCGGACCACCACGAGGCAAAGAGTCGCTGCTCCGACGAACCGACACACCAAAGTGTGCTTCCTACCGAACATGTTTTATAAAACTTTCAAACTGGAAAACCCCAGAAATGGTGTTGGTATTCGTCCAGACCCACCTCCGACACCTGAAAATGGTGGTCAAAAAAAACGTCGATTATACGAAGCGACATTTCTGGTCGGCGATTTTCCAGTTTTACGCCTACTGCCACATGGGGATGTCGGTAGGCGTCGCAAAGTGCCTTCTCGACGCCTAGGCACACCAGGACTTTGTCATTTTTTTCCCCCTCGACATTCCTGGTCCGGTCTATTCCGATTTTACACCTACCGCCATGTGGGGGTGGCAGTAGGCGTCGAAAAGTGCCTTCTCGACCGCTAGCGACACCACTACTTTATCGAGCTCTGGAGGCCCGCACACCGACCCGGGGCCGCGGAGTCGACCCCGGGGGCCTCCTGGCGTCGCCGCCGCTCACTTGGACGCCTTCCGCAACCTGTGGTCCCGCTCGGGGCCGCCGGGAGCCTCGCCGACCTGACCGGTGTCGGTAGGCGTCTGGAAGCGCCCGGCCGACCTGGACGAGGTCCCCCTGGCCCCCGGGGGACACCCCTTAGTTGGATGGGGGTGCTGTCCCGGGCACACATGCAACCCGCGGCCGCCTACCGACAGCCCCCTTCGCTCGATCGCTACTCCTTTCCAACATATGTCGGAGAAGCCGGGCGGTTGTGAAACCCCAGAAATGGTGTTGGTATTCGTCCAGACCCACCTCCGACACCTGAAAATGGTGGTCAAAAAAAACGTCGATTATACGAAGCGACATTTCTGGTCGGCGATTTTCCAGTTTTGCGCCTACCGCCATGTGGGGGTGGCAGTAGGCGTCGAAAAGTGCCTTCTCGACCGCTAGCGACACCACTACTTTATCGAGCTCTGGAGGCCCGCACACCGACCCGGGGGCCGCGGAGTCGACCCCGGGGCCTCCTGGCGTCGCCGCCGCTCACTTGGACGCCTTCCGCAACCTGTGGTCCCGCTCGGGGCCGCCGGGAGCCTCGCCGACCTGACCGGTGTCGGTAGGCGTCTGGAAGCGCCCGGCCGACCTGGACGAGGTCCCCCTGGCCCCCGGGGGACACCCCTTAGTTGGATGGGGGTGCTGTCCCGGGCACACATGCAACCCGCGGCCGCCTACCGACAGCCCCCTTCGCTCGATCGCTACTCCTTTCCAACATATGTCGGAGAAGCCGGGCGGTTGTGAAACCCCAGAAATGGTGTTGGTATTCGTCCAGACCCACCTCCGACACCTGAAAATGGTGGTCAAAAAAAACGTCGATTATACGAAGCGACATTTCTGGTCGGCGATTTTCCAGTTTTGCGCCTACCGCCATGTGGGGGTGGCAGTAGGCGTCGAAAAGTGCCTTCTCGACCGCTAGCGACACCACTACTTTATCGAGCTCTGGAGGCCCGCACACCGACCCGGGGGCCGCGGAGTCGACCCCGGGGGCCTCCTGGCGTCGCCGCCGCTCACTTGGACGCCTTCCGCAACCTGTGGTCCCGCTCGGGGCCGCCGGGAGCCTCGCCGACCTGACCGGTGTCGGTAGGCGTCAGTCAAACTTGCTTAAGAGGCAAAGCCTCCTCACACCTTAAGAGAGTCACAGTTAGTCCCGCCGTTTACCCGTGGTCGTCGTCGGGGGTGCCGGTCGGTGTGTTTCGGCGTGTTTCTTTCTTACTTTAGC
>NW_027633818.1:10000-20000 GCF_053919585.1 Euprymna scolopes
CCGTGCTCGCCGCGGCGCCCTCCTACTCGTCGCGGCATCGTTTCGGCGCGAAAGTTCATCGCTCCTCGCCGCGACGGTCCGGCATCGGTCCGTCGCTCCAGCGCCATCCATTTTCGGGGCCGGTCGATTCGGCAGGTGAGTTGTTACACACTCCTTAGCGGATTCCGACTTCCGTGGCCACCGTCCTGCTGTCTATATCGACCGACACCCTTTCGGGGATCTCATGGGCGTCGCGTTAGGCACCTTAGCCGGACGTTTGGTTCATCCCACAGCGCCAGTTCTGCTTACCAAAAGTGGCCCACTTGGCACTCGCATTCGAGGTGACCAACCGCCCAGCGAAGCGTGCTGGCGGCGGCGGCCGGATGGGTCGGCTCCGTCGTTCGGGAGAGTCGGCCCGTTCCACCCGTTCCGAGTTCGAGAGTAGGTCGAGGCCGTGAACGGCCCCGGGGCCTCCAATCGTTCGCTTTACCGGATGGAATTGCGACGATCGAGCGCCAGCTATCCTGAGGGAAACTTCGGAGGGAACCAGCTACTAGACGGCTCGATTGGTCTTTCGCCCCTACACCCGGTTCCGACGATCGATTTGCACGTCAGAGGCGCTTCGGACTTCCACCAGAGTTTCCTCTGGCTTCATCCCGACCGGGCGTGGATCGCCATCTTTCGGGTCCCTGGTCGCTCGCTACGCCAGAGTCGGCCGAGTCGTACTCGGAAAAAGGGGAAACCGACCCGGGGGTGATGCGCCCGCGCGCAGCGCCTAAACTCGACGACAAAATAGGACTAGTTCAAGCCGCGGGATCTCACCGATGGGCGGAAGGAGGATATGGAAGCTGGCGCCCGGCAATTCCCCTTTTTGGATGATGCGCCGGTCCCCTCTCGGGGAGGAGGGAAAAACAACCGCACGTCAGCCACGAGCCTTCCCTCTCCTATCTCTCTCGGGAAGAGAGAAAAAAGGAAAAGTTGCGGGCACCGCAGCAGCGACGGCGGAAGGCCGAAAACGCCGCGCCGGCGGGATCGGGCACGGCTCGGAGGCGGGTGAGGCGAGGAGAAGACGACGGCACGAGACCGACGACACCCCCCGACGACCCCCGGACGACTTTGCCACGACACCTCTCCCGATCGACGCCCTCCTACACGCTCTCTCGCTTTCGCTTCGCCTTCGGGGTTAGTCAGAGGTGGCCCCTACGACTCGCGAACGGCCAGGACTCCTCGGTCCGTGTTTCAAGACGGGTCGGGTGGGTTGCCGATGCACGTCGCTGACCCGGGGTGGCGGGCGGCTCGAGTAAAAAAGCGTCGCCGAGCGACCTCTCCGGAAACGGAAACGGGCGCGGGCGGGGTTGCCCCCGACAAGAACCCGAAACGTCGGCGAGGTGCGTGACGGCGAGGCCGCGCCAGTCCTATCCCGCCTCTCATCGCGCACGCGCCCGAGACGGTGGGGCGCCTAAGGAGCGACACACAGAGTGCGTCGCCCGCACGCGACTTCCGGCGGGATCAAAACGGACCGGCTCGCCACGTGTAACGGATCGTGTCAGATTTCCTCCGTTCCCGGCAGAAAGGGGCAGTTACGTTCGCGGGCCCGACGGCCGGTGGCCCCCGACTTCACAAGGTGGGAAGACGGGGGTTTTCAGGGTGATGAAACGCCTGCCGCCTACGGAAAAAAACCCGCGTGTTCGACCTGCACGCCGGGAACGGGTCGCGACGACGGACCGGAGGGGAAGTGCGTCCGGTGCCGGCCGCGCGGAGGTCGCGCCGAAGCGCCCGCGCCATGATTACGCCGAGCGATGATGAAGGGGACGGGTGCAGCGGAGTCGCGCGCGGAGGGAGCAGGAGGAAAGAAGAAGCGGCGGCGACGGATGCGGCGGGTTAGGGCCCGGCGGCAGCAGCGATCGAGAGGACGAGTCCCCTCCGTCGCAGCCAACCGACGCAGCCACCTACCGACGCCGCGGTCGTCACCACGTTTCCCTTCCCGCTATCCACGCGGCCCGTCTCCTTCGTCGGCGACGCGGGCACAAAAGCTGGAACCGCGGGGAACGAGTCCCCCGCGGACACGACGAACGACGACCTGTGCCGCGACGGCCTCTCTTTCAAGAACACACATCGAGTTTGGGCTCGAGCCTAGGCAGCACCGGACTGAGTCCCCCCGCGATCGCGGTGAGCGGTCCCACCCGTTTACCCCTGGGCGGTTTCACGTTCTCTTGAACTCTCTCTCCAAAGTTCTTTTCAACTTTCCCTCACGGTACTTGTCGACTATCGGACTCGTCCCGGTATTTAGCCTTGGATGGAGCTTACCACCCGATTTGGGCTGCGTTCCCAAGCAACCCGACTCTCGGATCGAAGGCCGTCGCTCGCCGTCCGCACCGAATGGGCCTGGCACCCGCCGCGGGCGGCCCCGATCGAGGGAACTCCGAACTATGCGAGACGAAAACGAACGGCTGCCTTCGACCCCATGCGCCACACGTCCCGAAGCCTTTAACTTGCGACGGGATTCGGCGTTGGGCTTCTCCCGGTTCACTCGCCGTTACTAAGGGAATCCCGGTTGGTTTCTTTTCCTCCGCTTAGCGATATGCTTAAGTTCAGCGGGTCGTCTCGTCCGAGCCGAGGGCGGCGGTTTTTAGTAGAGTGTGGTGTTTGGAGGAGAGGAATCTCGATCGGTACCCTCCGTGTGACGACGGCTGGCCGATATAGCGCCCGTCCGACCGAAAATGAAGAAGCCAACAATTAAAAAAAAGCCTGGGTCCTCCCCATCCGACGTTGCCTACGACGCGGCCACCTTTTTACGGTGCGACGGCCGTGCTCGTCGCGCTGCTCGAGGCGTCGCTGAGAGACACCTTCATGAGGCAGAGAGCGAGACGAGCAGGCGGCGCTTACGTCGGCAGTCGGTTAGGTCGGTGCTTTTTTTTTGTTTTGTTCTCCCTTCGGCTGCTTTCGGACAGACTCCTCCTGCTCCTCCTCCACAGTGTTTCTTCACGCGGTCGAAAAGGGAAAAGACTCCGCGGTCTGCCAGCGGGAGACGAAGGAGGAGGCCGGAGAGGGTTTTAAAAAAAAAAAAGACATTGAAAGGAGTCAATTCTTTTTTTATTTTTCTTCCCCCTCGTCACTCGCTCCTGCGACGTCCCGGTTACCACCGTGCCGAGGACCGGGCGGGCACGGGGACGGCAAGATGTCGTTTCGTTAACGGAGAAAGACATGTAACGTTCCGCCTCTCGACCGGACGTGGCCCCGAGACAAGGGATCTCGGGGCCGCAATGTGCGTTCGAGGTGTCGATGTTCACTGAGTCCTGCAATTCGCATCAGTTCTCGCGGCTGGCCGCGCTCTTCATCGACGGACGAGCCGAGTGATCCCCCGTCCAGGGTTCAGCACTTGGGTTTTTTTATATTAGTTTTTGTTTATATAGATTTAGTAGTGTGCGAGGAGGTCTGTGCGAGGAGGCGTGACGGCATTGCAATGTCGCGAGTAGTTTGTTTTTAGCTAGCGGCGGTGGCACAGCGGCTGCAAAAAAACAAAAAACGATAAAGCGGCGACAAGGCAAAGAAGAAGCGGCCATCACTTGCGGTGGGCGAAAAAACAAACAGGTGGTAAGACGCGGAAGCAAGCAAGAAGAGCTGGGGCTTTAAAAACCTCCGCGTCACCACAAATCTATCTCTCGCTCCGCCTTTTATAGGTTTGTTTGCGCGCATTCGAGGCGTTGACGCCGACAGACAGAGGAGGTAGGCCGGAAAACAACAAACCAGTCTCGAACGGGAAAACGGTAATGATCCTTCCGCAGGTTCACCTACGGAAACCTTGTTACGACTTTTACTTCCTCTAAACGATCGGGTTCGGTCGTCTTCTCCAGGCATCGAACGCCGAGGCGTAGATGCACGAGTGTCGTGACGGACACGTCGCGCACTGCCCGGCGGCGTCGTCGGCCAGATCCGAGGACCTCACCGGACCGTTCGATCGGTAGTAGCGACGGGCGGTGTGTACAAAGGGCAGGGACGTGATCGACGCGGGCTGTTGACCCGCGCCTACCGGGAATTCCTCGTTCACGGGGTTGGTTACAGGCCCCGATCCCTATCACGGGAGGTGGTTCAGAGGTTTCCCAACCCTCTCGGGCCGGGGCGAAGTCCCCGCTGATACCTCCAGTGTAGCGCGCGTGCGGCCCCGGACATCTAAGGGCATCACAGACCTGTTATCGCTCCGCCTCGTGTGGCTTTCTGCCACCCGTCCCTCTAAGAAGTGCGTGAGAAAACCGACCCGGACCCGAGCGCCACGGAGGACGCCGAGCCCGCCGTAAAAATCACTGACATCGGCGCACTAGTTAGCAGGCCGGAGTCTCGTTCGTTATCGGAATCAACCAGACGGATCGCTCCACCAACTAAGAACGGCCATGCACCACCACCCACCGAATCGAGAAAGAGCTATCGATCTGTCAATCCTACCGGTGTCCGGACCGGGTGAGTTTTCCCGTGTTGAGTCAAATTAAGCCGCAGGCTCCACTCCTGGTGGTGCCCTTCCGTCAATTCCTTTAAGTTTCAGCTTTGCAACCATACTCCCCCCGGAACCGAACTCTGGTTTCCCGCAGGCTACCCGCCGGGTCATGTGGAAGCGAACGCCGGCGGATCGCCGGTCGGCATCGTTTACGGTCGGAACTACGACGGTATCTGATCGTCTTCGAACCTCCGACTTTCGCTCTTGATCGAGGAAAACGTGCTTGCCACACGCCATCGCTGCAGTTCGTCTTGCGACGATCCAAGAATTTCACCTCTAACGTCGCAATACGAGTGGCCCCGACCGCTCCCTTCGATCATATGCCTCGCCGTAGACGGAGACCGACAGACGTAGACGAGGCCCTCTTCCATCATTCCATGCTTATCGTATGCAAGCTTGAACAGCCCGCTCTGAGCACTCTAATTTTTTCAAAGTGAACGTACCGGCCGCCGCGGACACTCGGTTAAGAGCACCCTTGGAGGAGAAACCGCCGACCGCAACACGCGGCGCAGACAAGACACGAAGCAGGGACTCGGAGCGGACCGGGGGGTTCAAAAAAAAGAGGAACGCGCGGAAAGGGAGAGGGAGAGAAGCGCGGGGGTCAGAGTGCGGGGATGCGAATGAACGCACCCAAACACACACACGTAGCACCCCCCCGTTAGACTACTCCCGGAACCGAACCGACGACCACTTGTTTTTTTTTCCCGGATCCCGATCACGACCTCCTCGTCCACCTCGCCGGCAGGACCGCGTGGCGGGTATGCTAGCGGTTGACACCGGCGGAAAGGGCCGGGAATGCGAACGGACGACCAAAGTCAACGACGGACGATGGCGCCGCCGCCCCGGGGCCGCTTGCGCGACCACGAACCCGAGTTCGGACTACGAGCTTTTTAACCGCAACAACTTTAATATACGCTACCGGAGCTGGAATTACCGCGGCTGCTGGCACCAGACTTGCCCTCCGGTTGGTCCTCGTTAACGGATTTGAAGTGTACTCATTCCGATCGCGGGGCCTCGACAGAGTCCCGCGTCGTTATTTTTCGTCACTACCTCCCCGTGCCGGGAGTGGGTAATTTGCGCGCCTGCTGCCTTCCTTGGATGTGGTTAGCCGTTTCGCATGCTCCCTCTCCGGAATCGAACCCCGATTCCCCGTTACCCGTAGTAACCACGGTAGGCACTTAACCGACCGTCGACAGTTGATAGGGCGGACCCTCGAGAGACCCGTCGCCGGGCGTGAAAGCTCGTGCGATCGACCAGTGAGTTATCCAGAGTCACCAAAGCGGAGCGCGCCGCCCTATGAGCCCCGCCACCGAACGGACCCGCGAGCGGGAACGCCGACGACGGGAGGACGGAATGACGCGCATCGGTCTCAGTCTAATATGTAGCGCCGCGACCCGGAACGGCCGACGCGGGTGCCAGCGCGCGAGGCGTGGCGACGACGGCGCGCCGACCGATCGCGGCCTGTGTCACATGTATTAGCTCTAGAATTGCCACAGTTATCCATCGCCTCCGAGGAGGAATACGGTCCCGAGGATTAGGTCCGGTTCCTGAGCCATTCGCGGTTTCGCCCGTTCTAATGCGTGGCGTGAACTTACACTTGCATGGCTTAAGCTTTGAGACAAGCATATGACTACTGGCAGGATCAACCAGGTATCGTTGGAATTTGGGACTTTGTTTCGACAGAACGACAGACCGACCGACCGACCGACCGACATAAGACAGACAACTACAACGACGGGCACGTGTTTATTTATTTTTCGAGGGGGTTCGCCGTCAGTAGAAGCGCGCTGCCCGCGCTGATGGCCTCTTTTTTGTTTCTCCCCTGACTTGGACCGAGACCGAGACTCAAAGAACGAAAGCGACCAACGTCGACAACAACAACGACAACGGCACCCTTGACAGCGATACATACGACAAACGACAAGCAGCACGACGGCAGTGCACACGGACATCGAGGGTCAAGGTGCAGACTGAACTCGCCGAGGTCGTCGTCATCGTGGTCGCCATCGATTCCGTCTCGTCGTCGTCGTCGTCAACGTCCACGTCACAGCCGGCCGAGAAGAGAGAACAGACGACAGCGTCGACAACAACAACATCGACAACGGCACCCTTGACAGCGATACATACGACAAACGACAAACAGCACGACGGCAGTGCACACGGACATCGGAGGTCAAGGTGCAGACTGGAATCGTCGAGGTCGTCGTCATCGTGGTCGCCATCGATGCCGTCTCGTCGTCGTCGTCGTCGTCTTCGTCGTCGTCGTCGTCGTCATCAACGTACCAACCGACCGAGACGAGAGAGCAAGCAACAACGTCGACAACAACAACGACAACGGCACCCTTGACAGCGATACATACGACAAACGACAAACAGCACGAACGGCAGTGCACACGGACATCGGAGGTCAAGGTGCAGACTGAACTCGTCGAGGTCGTCGTCATCGTGGTCGCCATCGATGCCGTCTCGTCGTCGTCGTCGTCTCCGTCGTCGTCGTCGTCGTCGCCAACGTCAACGTCAACATCACAGCCGTCATCGGGGAGGAGCTGGACCAGGGCAGCGGCGGCGTAAATTTTCCCGTCACCTTCGTCGTCGCCTTCGTCGACCGACCGACCGACCGGCGTCGTGTTCGTGCTCGGAAAACCGAGGAGAGACAACGTGCACATGGCGCGTTCTCGCAAGCGGCTCCTCGGTCCGATTTTTTTGGGCGGCTTTTTCGAGCTTTTTTTTTTTTCTCACCCTTTCGTCCGTGCGACGGCGAACGTTAGGGGAAAAAAAAAAAAAAAAAAACGACAACAACGCGGCGGACCGGGCGAACAACATCGTCGACACACACGACATTGACGACCGGTCCCCCTTTTCACAATCGCATCGAGATAAAAACGAACGAGTCCGATTCGAGCACCGAGTCGCGAGCGGGAGGACTGTCGGTGCAAGTATCGATCACTGACGTGAGCGCTTCGCCGGACAGAGGATGGCTCATCCGGCAGCCGTGCAAATCGACGGTATGGGAAGAACGAACAAGAAGAGCAACGACTTGATCGGCGGCTTGGGAACTGCGGACGGTGAAAACGGGTTAATCGACTGCGACCACGACTGCTCGATCGATCTTCTTTGGCGCTAACAAAGGTGGAGGTGGCGCAAGAAGGGACTAGCGCTATCACCGTCCACGTATCAGAAGATGCGGCGGCAGACGTCGACGCTTATGCGTTGTCGGACGAGAAGTCGCTGCAGCACGTGTACCGCGAGCGGGACGTCCAAGGTTTTGCCAGACGGAAAGAAATCGGGTGTCAGCGAACGTTCACACGGCTGTGAGATCGGACGCTGACAGGAGTAGGAGGCGGCAGGCAGGCGGCGGTTACGGCGGCGGCGCCTGCTGCTGCTCATCCTCCTGTTTGCTGCGGCGACTTCCAGGACGGGAGAGCATCGAACAACGTACGTATGGTTACAAGGGGATCAGGATCTACATAGTGCATCCCCCGCGGCTATTTTTGTTTGTTTGTTCGCTCGTTCGTTAATTCGTTCGTTCGTTCGTTCGTTCGTTACAATGTACGTTTTTCCGTTCGACGGCGGCAGAGAGCGGCGGCGTTTCTCCCTAATCCGGAGGATTTATCGGTCGCACAGCGATGGGTCGTTCGGCCGATCATCGAAAGATTCGCAGGTAGTGGTTGAATGGCAGAACGGCAGCAACAACAGCGGCGGCTGAGAGCGGCGAACGCTGAGGCGGAAGCAGAAGCTGCAGCAAACGTATCGGCTAAACATGGTGGACATAGATATGGCTGACGACGCGGGTACCACGACGACTATGGAACCAGGAAAAGGAGCCGTTAGTTGTTCCAACATATCGTTCGACACGTCGAGCAGCCCTAGGTCCACGGAGAAGCACACACACGTACCACGTATTATAACCTAACGACGATGAGCGGGGCACGGTTGGCAGGAACGAAGGCGGCGGATCAAAACAAGTTGGAGCGCGGCGACAGCGATAACGGTGACAGCCCTAGGCGGCGGAGATGCCACTTTCTGACGCCTTTGCGACAAGCCCGTAGAGACGTTCCGGACCACCACGAGGCAAAGAGTCGCTGCTCCGACGAACCGACACACCAAAGTGTGCTTCCTACCGAACATGTTTTATAAAACTTTCAAACTGGAAAACCCCAGAAATGGTGTTGGTATTCGTCCAGACCCACCTCCGACACCTGAAAATGGTGGTCAAAAAAAACGTCGATTATACGAAGCGACATTTCTGGTCGGCGATTTTCCAGTTTTACGCCTACTGCCACATGGGGATGTCGGTAGGCGTCGCAAAGTGCCTTCTCGACGCCTAGGCACACCAGGACTTTGTCATTTTTTTCCCCCTCGACATTCCTGGTCCGGTCTATTCCGATTTTACACCTACCGCCATGTGGGGGTGGCAGTAGGCGTCGAAAAGTGCCTTCTCGACCGCTAGCGACACCACTACTTTATCGAGCTCTGGAGGCCCGCACACCGACCCGGGGGCCGCGGAGTCGACCCCGGGGGCCTCCTGGCGTCGCCGCCGCTCACTTGGACGCCTTCCGCAACCTGTGGTCCCGCTCGGGGCCGCCGGGAGCCTCGCCGACCTGACCGGTGTCGGTAGGCGTCTGGAAGCGCCCGGCCGACCTGGACGAGGTCCCCCTGGCCCCCGGGGGACACCCCTTAGTTGGATGGGGGTGCTGTCCCGGGCACACATGCAACCCGCGGCCGCCTACCGACAGCCCCCTTCGCTCGATCGCTACTCCTTTCCAACATATGTCGGAGAAGCCGGGCGGTTGTGAAACCCCAGAAATGGTGTTGGTATTCGTCCAGACCCACCTCCGACACCTGAAAATGGTGGTCAAAAAAAACGTCGATTATACGAAGCGACATTTCTGGTCGGCGATTTTCCAGTTTTGCGCCTACCGCCATGTGGGGGTGGCAGTAGGCGTCGAAAAGTGCCTTCTCGACCGCTAGCGACACCACTACTTTATCGAGCTCTGGAGGCCCGCACACCGACCCGGGGGCCGCGGAGTCGACCCCGGGGGCCTCCTGGCGTCGCCGCCGCTCACTTGGACGCCTTCCGCAACCTGTGGTCCCGCTCGGGGCCGCCGGGAGCCTCGCCGACCTGACCGGTGTCGGTAGGCGTCTGGAAGCGCCCGGCCGACCTGGACGAGGTCCCCCTGGCCCCCGGGGGACACCCCTTAGTTGGATGGGGGTGCTGTCCCGGGCACACATGCAACCCGCGGCCGCCTACCGACAGCCCCCTTCGCTCGATCGCTACTCCTTTCCAACATATGTCGGAGAAGCCGGGCGGTTGTGAAACCCCAGAAATGGTGTTGGTATTCGTCCAGACCCACCTCCGACACCTGAAAATGGTGGTCAAAAAAAAACGTCGATTATACGAAGCGACATTTCTGGTCGGCGATTTTCCAGTTTTGCGCCTACCGCCATGTGGGGGTGGCAGTAGGCGTCGAAAAGTGCCTTCTCGACCGCTAGCGACACCACTACTTTATCGAGCTCTGGAGGCCCGCACAC
>NW_027633818.1:25000-30018 GCF_053919585.1 Euprymna scolopes
CTTTCGACGGGAGGCCGGCCGCTTTGTTTTTGTTTGGGCTTTTGATTCGATTCGATTCGATCGCTTTCACTTTCATAACGGATCCGGCGCCTTTCGGGAAGACTTTCGCCCGCGTCTTAGGACCGACTGACCCGTGCTCGACCGCCGTTGGCACGGAACCCTTCTCCACTTCGGTCTTCGAAGGTCTCGTTCGAATATTTGCTACTACCACCGAGATCTGCACCCGCGGTCGGCTCCACCCGGGCTCGCGCCCTAGGCTTCCGTGCTCGCCGCGGCGCCCTCCTACTCGTCGCGGCATCGTTTCGGCGCGAAAGTTCATCGCTCCTCGCCGCGACGGTCCGGCATCGGTCCGTCGCTCCAGCGCCATCCATTTTCGGGGCCGGTCGATTCGGCAGGTGAGTTGTTACACACTCCTTAGCGGATTCCGACTTCCGTGGCCACCGTCCTGCTGTCTATATCGACCGACACCCTTTCGGGGATCTCATGGGCGTCGCGTTAGGCACCTTAGCCGGACGTTTGGGTTCATCCCACAGCGCCAGTTCTGCTTACCAAAAAGTGGCCCACTTGGCACTCGCATTCGAGGTGACCAACCGCCCAGCGAAGCGTGCTGGCGGCGGCGGCCGGATGGGTCGGCTCCGTCGTTCGGGAGAGTCGGCCCGTTCCACCCGTTCCGAGTTCGAGAGTAGGTCGAGGCCGTGAACGGCCCCGGGGCCTCCAATCGTTCGCTTTACCGGATGGAATTGCGACGATCGAGCGCCAGCTATCCTGAGGGAAACTTCGGAGGGAACCAGCTACTAGACGGCTCGATTGGTCTTTCGCCCCTACACCCGGTTCCGACGATCGATTTGCACGTCAGAGGCGCTTCGGACTTCCACCAGAGTTTCCTCTGGCTTCATCCCGACCGGGCGTGGATCGCCATCTTTCGGGTCCCTGGTCGCTCGCTACGCCAGAGTCGGCCGAGTCGTACTCGGAAAAAGGGGAAACCGACCCGGGGGTGATGCGCCCGCGCGCAGCGCCTAAACTCGACGACAAAATAGGACTAGTTCAAGCCGCGGGATCTCACCGATGGGCGGAAGGAGGATATGGAAGCTGGCGCCCGGCAATTCCCCTTTTTGGATGATGCGCCGGTCCCCTCTCGGGGAGGAGGGGAAAAACAACCGCACGTCAGCCACGAGCCTTCCCTCTCCTATCTCTCTCGGGAAGAGAGAAAAAAGGAAAAGTTGCGGGCACCGCAGCAGCGACGGCGGAAGGCCGAAAACGCCGCGCCGGCGGGATCGGGCACGGCTCGGAGGCGGGTGAGGCGAGGAGAAGACGACGGCACGAGACCGACGACACCCCCCCGACGACCCCCGGACGACTTTGCCACGACACCTCTCCCGATCGACGCCCTCCTACACGCTCTCTCGCTTTCGCTTCGCCTTCGGGGTTAGTCAGAGGTGGCCCCTACGACTCGCGAACGGCCAGGACTCCTCGGTCCGTGTTTCAAGACGGGTCGGGTGGGTTGCCGATGCACGTCGCTGACCCGGGGTGGCGGGCGGCTCGAGTAAAAAAGCGTCGCCGAGCGACCTCTCCGGAAACGGAAACGGGCGCGGGCGGGGTTGCCCCCGACAAGAACCCGAAACGTCGGCGAGGTGCGTGACGGCGAGGCCGCGCCAGTCCTATCCCGCCTCTCATCGCGCACGCGCCCGAGGACGGTGGGGCGCCTAAGGAGCGACACACAGAGTGCGTCGCCCGCACGCGACTTCCGGCGGGATCAAAACGGACCGGCTCGCCACGTGTAACGGATCGTGTCAGATTTCCTCCGTTCCCGGCAGAAAGGGGCAGTTACGTTCGCGGGCCCGACGGCCGGTGGCCCCCGACTTCACAAGGTGGGAAGACGGGGGTTTTCAGGGTGATGAAACGCCTGCCGCCTACGGAAAAAAACCCGCGTGTTCGACCTGCACGCCGGGAACGGGTCGCGACGACGGACCGGAGGGGAAGTGCGTCCGGTGCCGGCCGCGCGGAGGTCGCGCCGAAGCGCCCGCGCCATGATTACGCCGAGCGATGATGAAGGGGACGGGTGCAGCGGAGTCGCGCGCGGAGGGAGCAGGAGGAAAGAAGAAGCGGCGGCGACGGATGCGGCGGGTTAGGGCCCGGCGGCAGCAGCGATCGAGAGGACGAGTCCCCTCCGTCGCAGCCAACCGACGCAGCCACCTACCGACGCCGCGGTCGTCACCACGTTTCCCTTCCCGCTATCCACGCGGCCCGTCTCCTTCGTCGGCGACGCGGGCACAAAAGCTGGAACCGCGGGGAACGAGTCCCCCGCGGACACGACGAACGACGACCTGTGCCGCGACGGCCTCTCTTTCAAGAACACACATCGAGTTTGGGCTCGAGCCTAGGCAGCACCGGACTGAGTCCCCCCGCGATCGCGGTGAGCGGTCCCACCCGTTTACCCCTGGGCGGTTTCACGTTCTCTTGAACTCTCTCTCCAAAGTTCTTTTCAACTTTCCCTCACGGTACTTGTCGACTATCGGACTCGTCCCGGTATTTAGCCTTGGATGGAGCTTACCACCCGATTTGGGCTGCTGTTCCCAAGCAACCCGACTCTCGGATCGAAGGCCGTCCTGCCGTCCGCACCGAATGGGCCTGGCACCCGCGCGGGCGGCCCCGATCGAGGGAACTCCGAACTATGCGAGACGAAAACGAACGGCTGCCTTCGACCCATGCGCCACACGTCCCGAAGCCTTTTACTTGCGACGGGATTCGGCGTTGGGCTTCTCCCGGTTCACTCGCCGTTACTAAGGGAATCCCGGTTGGTTTCTTTTCCTCCGCTTAGCGATATGCTTAAGTTCAGCGGGTCGTCTCGTCCGAGCCGAGGGCGGCGGTTTTTTAGTAGAGTGTGGTGTTTGGAGGAGAGGAATCTCGATCGGTACCCTCCGTGTGACGACGGCTGGCCGATATAGCGCCCGTCCGACCGAAAATGAAGAAGCCAACAATTAAAAAAAGCCTGGGTCCTCCCCATCCGACGTTGCCTACGACGCGGCCACCTTTTTACGGTGCGACGGCCGTGCTCGTCGCGCTGCTCGAGGCGTCGCTGAGGACACCTTCATGAGGCAGAGAGCGAGACGAGCAGGCGGCGCTTACGTCGGCAGTCGGTTAGGTCGGTGCTTTTTTTTGTTTTGTTCTCCCTTCGGCTGCTTTCGGACAGACTCCTCCTGCTCCTCCTCCACAGTGTTTCTTCACGCGGTCGAAAAGGGAAAAGACTCCGCGGTCTGCCAGCGGGGAGACGAAGGAGGAGGCCGGAGAGGGTTTTAAAAAAAAAAAAGACATTGAAAGGAGTCAATTCTTTTTTTATTTTTCTTCCCCCTCGTCACTCGCTCCTGCGACGTCCCGGTTACCACCGTGCCGAGGACCGGGCGGGCACGGGGACGGCAAGATGTCGTTTCGTTAACGGAGAAAGACATGTAACGTTCCGCCTCTCGACCGGACGTGGCCCCGAGACAAGGGATCTCGGGGCCGCAATGTGCGTTCGAGGTGTCGATGTTCACTGAGTCCTGCAATTCGCATCAGTTCTCGCGGCTGGCCGCGCTCTTCATCGACGGACGAGCCGAGTGATCCCCCGTCCAGGGTTCAGCACTTGGGTTTTTTTTATATTAGTTTTTGTTTATATAGATTTAGTAGTGTGCGAGGAGGTCTGTGCGAGGAGGCGTGACGGCATTGCAATGTCGCGAGTAGTTTGTTTTTAGCTAGCGGCGGTGGCACAGCGGCTGCAAAAAAACAAAAAACGATAAAAGCGGCGACAAGGCAAAGAAGAAGCGGCCATCACTTGCGGTGGGCGAAAAAACAAACAGGTGGTAAGACGCGGAAGCAAGCAAGAAGAGCTGGGGCTTTAAAACCTCCGCGTCACCACAAATCTATCTCTCGCTCCGCCTTTTATAGGTTTTTTGCGCGCATTCGAGGCGTTGACGCCGACAGACAGAGGAGGTAGGCCGGAAAACAACAAACCAGTCTCGAACGGGAAAACGGTAATGATCCTTCCGCAGGTTCACCTACGGAAACCTTGTTACGACTTTTACTTCCTCTAAACGATCGGGTTCGGTCGTCTTCTCCAGGCATCGAACGCCGAGGCGTAGATGCACGAGTGTCGTGACGGACACGTCGCGCACTGCCCGGCGGCGTCGTCGGCCAGATCCGAGGACCTCACCGGACCGTTCGATCGGTAGTAGCGACGGGCGGTGTGTACAAAGGGCAGGGACGTGATCGACGCGGGCTGTTGACCCGCGCCTACCGGGAATTCCTCGTTCACGGGTTGGTTACAGGCCCCGATCCCTATCACGGGAGGTGGTTCAGAGGTTTCCAACCCTCTCGGGCCGGGGCGAAGTCCCCGCTGATACCTCCAGTGTAGCGCGCGTGCGGCCCCGGACATCTAAGGGCATCACAGACCTGTTATCGCTCCGCCTCGTGTGGCTTTCTGCCACCCGTCCCTCTAAGAAGTGCGTGAGAAAACCGACCCGGACCCGAGCGCCACGGAGGACGCCGAGCCCGCCGTAAAAATCACTGACATCGGCGCACTAGTTAGCAGGCCGGAGTCTCGTTCGTTATCGGAATCAACCAGACGGATCGCTCCACCAACTAAGAACGGCCATGCACCACCACCCACCGAATCGAGAAAGAGCTATCGATCTGTCAATCCTACCGGTGTCCGGACCGGGTGAGTTTTCCCGTGTTGAGTCAAATTAAGCCGCAGGCTCCACTCCTGGTGGTGCCCTTCCGTCAATTCCTTTAAGTTTCAGCTTTGCAACCATACTCCCCCCGGAACCGAACTCTGGTTTCCCGCAGGCTACCCGCCGGGTCATGGAAGCGAACGCCGGCGGATCGCCGGTCGGCATCGTTTACGGTCGGAACTACGACGGTATCTGATCGTCTTCGAACCTCCGACTTTCGCTCTTGATCGAGGAAAACGTGCTTGCCACACGCCATCGCTGCAGTTCGTCTTGCGACGATCCAAGAATTTCACCTCTAACGTCGCAATACGA
>NW_027633819.1:0-30002 GCF_053919585.1 Euprymna scolopes
CTATCTTAGATGTGCTGCCATAAATGGTAGTGTTATCAGCATAAATGTCTACAAATGATGAAAGGATGTGATTTAGAAGGTCTATATATCACAAATTGAAGATAAAAGATAAATAAATGAATAATCTAATTTAAAAAAATAATAGTTTTTTGCAAATTTACCTTTAAAGTCAAAAGTTTAAAACCTTTTTTTTTAAACCATGTTGATTTTTTTTTAAGTGGAACCTCACATTTTTAAAATATTGTCAAGTAAATATAAAGCACTTACTATAATTTTTTCTATTTCATTCAATGTTGTGTTAGTTTAGATATTTAAAAAAAAATGATTTGATAAAGAAGAAATAAAATATTTTAAATCAAAAACTCACGCATTTCTTTAAGAGAATAAAAAAAATGGAAAATTTGTTGAAGGGTTTTTTTTTTATATAAAAGTAAACTTGCTTATGAGTGAAATGTGATAATTTTCAAATACGGTGACCCATCTTTAATTAACTTTGGTTGACAGCAAACACATGTCAGAAATAGAAAGGGGGAGATTAATTATTGCGCTTTTAGGCCACCAAAGTTCTCAACTGGAAGAAAGGGACACGTTTGTCTCCCTTTCTTCCAGTTGTGACGATCTGATATGACGCGGTATTTTTGAATCCCTGCTTAAAAAATATTTTATTTAAAAAGTACATGGAATATAAAATATAAATATGGATAAATTCTTAACAATGAAGAATGGAATTACCCAGTGATTAGTATTTTTTATAGGTAAGTGATTTTTTGGAATTTATACATATTTATTATATTCAAAGTAACTTAAAAAGAAAACCGATTAAAAAAAGCAAATATTGCATATTTTGCTAATAAACCGGCTATGATTTTAAAATTTGGTCTTTTCTCCTTTTATTGAAAAAATAGGGTTTAAATAACATTTTTCAAGCAGTTTTAAGCTTTGAAAGATAGTAAGTCTAATTATTCAAGTTTTTATCACGCATTTTTAATGGCAACGCCTGACACTGCTAGTGACGGACATGTCCCAAAAATTGTCTTTCTTCCGTTTTACTTGTAATTTATCCTGGAATATTTTACAAATGAGACACATTAAATCTTCCACTTGTAAAGTATTTCTTTCACCTCCTCATAACTTCTCCAAAATTGGCTCGTATTTTCCACATCCACCATTCAAAGGGTCAATAATGGTAGACGCACTGGTGCCAGATATCACGTGACCTAACTTTTCAGATTTTTCAGAACGAGGCTCGTCTGCTAACCCTACTTCCTTTATTCACACCGAATTTTCAATAAATGTTTTTAAATTATATTTTGATACATTTTTATACAATAAATAAGTAAGAGATTGGTCGAATTCACCGTCGCCTGGTATCACAGCTGAGGTGTGAGCATAGATAAATACCTCTCAACCCTTTTAAAAAAATAAATAAATAATAAATCTATAATATAAATCTGAATGTGTGTGTGTGTGTGTGTGTGTGTGTGTGTGTGTGTGTGTGTGTGTCTGGTCGCGAATAGGCTCCTATATGATTGACTATTTAAAAAAACTGATTACATATAATGATAGAAGATGTATCGAGACACAGGAATAGGTATGTTTGATCTGGCAGAACGGTGGTTCATTAAAATTGTGGGGTCTGTATTCACGCCTGGCCTCCATAGAATGGAAATAGGCACAAACTTTAATAAAGACTTTTCATATCTATCTGCGTAAGTATACTTTTATAATTGTTTCAGTTTGAAGAAATATGGTATAATAAAATTATAGGGTGTTCGTTCGCACCTGACCTCCATAGAATGGAAATATGTCACAAAGTTTAACAAGGTTTTTAAATATAGATCCACAGAATATTGTGATAAGTGTTTCAGTGTGAACAGGTATGGCATAATAAATTATGGGGTTTATCTATTTTATTTTTACTTTCGTCATATTTTACTTTTGTTTTGATACCCCCAAATTCGAAACTATCTCTTTACAACCCTTCCTTTTCATAACCTATCATCTATAAATATAAAAGCGAAAATGTATGTATGTATGTATTATGTATGTGTGTTCGCTTTTTCTGTGTGTCTACAAAAGGCTTCTTTCAGAGAAGCGGTCGTTTGCTTCACAACATTTTAAAACTTATTATATCACATATAAATCGTAATATTTCACAGTTAACAACGAAGCTCGCCTGTCTATTTAATTTGCTCGATTTCGGGAAGATAAATATTCAACATTTGTCGCTCGCCGCATGTGGGTTAGTCCTTTTCCTATAACATCTTGGGGGGAAAAAACAAAAAAGTGTTCAGCAGTAAATGAAATCCCGCAGTCAAACTTGACCTCATTAACTCATTAAAACACACACCTGCTAAATCCAAGTAATTAAATAAATTCAAACGCATTTCCGTTTGCATGTGACGGTGGGGCAATGGTTAATGTTGCAACAACTTTCCCACAACGGTATAGGTTCGATCCTCATACTTACTTTTTTTTAACACCACACACACACACCTCCAAACACCCGGGCAACGACGGGTACCCCTCGCTAGTACTTTCATAAATCAGTCCATTTTCTGTAGGCTGTTTTTGAACCCAGTCAACGACATGTACTTTTGCTAGTAAATAAAATCAAATAAAATAAAGGGTGTCAATGATTACCAATATGAAGACCGGTTTCAACATTTGATATAGTAAATTTATTGAAGGAAACATCTTATTTTTTTATGTATGTGTGCTCTGTTGTTGCAGAAAAGAAGAAATGATGAAATTTGTTTTTGATTCCGGAATTAAATGAGTGATTTTTCTGGACTTGAGGAAGTAATTATTGAATAAGAAACAACGAAATGGAGTTTCATTCTATATTCAAAAGCAACTTTATTTGTCATCTTTGTTAGTAGCGTGTACAAGAGAGAAACAGGTTAGTAGAAGAGTTCGGTGTTCGTGCACGCTTGTATTTATAGTCGTGAAAAGAGTTCCTCATGTGGAAACGAAGATTAGATATCTGACAATTCGATATAGGTCAGCCCTGTTGAAAGAGAGAAAGAGAGAGAAAAGGATTTAATGTATTTACGTATGTAGGAACGTGCGTCCAACAGCAGAGACAGGGTAAAGGGTTACTGTGTCGTGGTAAGAAAGAGTACATGCGTGAAGCGCAGGTGGAAGCAAGTTTTCATGATAGACATGTTAGCTTGTTGTATCCACGTTCGGCCTGGGGCCAAAGCCTCAGGCTAAGTCTGCTGCCCGGCAGGGTCAGGAGGAAAGAGAGAGAGAGAGAGAGGGAGAGCGGTTTGTGATTTCGCCTTTTATGTACTCAGTCACGTGATTGAGAGCTGGCTTGTGACTAGACAAGCCAGGGAGAAAATGGATTTCAAATCTCGAGCCGCAAGAATTAGCTCCTGCCTGTTATTGTAGCAAGTTCTGACTCTTTCATAATGTTCCTTAAAGAAAAATAAGGCAAAAAGGAATTAAATTTCTTCTTAGAATAAATTAGATCCAGTTATGGGGAAATTCTTTACATGCAAATATGTCCGAGTCGATTGTCCAAGTAGTTATCCTGCTCGGCTTGAAAAACGAGCAGTGTTGAGCGGCAAAAACATATTTTATCTTTTAGATGGGTCATGCGTTTTTGTGCTATATTGGTTAGCCTGGGGCCAAAACTCACAGGCGGTTTGCTGGCAGCCAGTAGAAAGAAAAGAGGCGATTCATGCATGATGTCTTTTATATGCTTTGGGTGGCTCCAACAAAGCTGTCAGAAAAAGATTTGAGAAATGTGTTTTTCTTTGAGCGTTGATTGGATGGAAAGTGGATACCCTCAATCACGTGATATTCCTCTGTTTTATGTCCACATTAACAGACAAAATTTACTTTTTATCTCTACAGAATTTGCATGGGTGGATATAGCAAATGTGCGCGTAACTGAAATGTTATTTATTTAATTTAATATCTCTGACGTATTCCTACAAATATTTTGGTCTTAAATTATTTTTCTGTTTGGAAAAAAAGTCTTGTTTGTTATCCATTTGCCGTGTTATTTGACCAAGAAAAAATTAGGGTTAACCCTCCCCCGACAATAGCGCCGCCCCTGTAATGCAGAAGTGCCAAACGTTTTAGTTTTTAAAGTTTTATTCATTTAAAAACACATCATATCACAAACTTATTTTAATTATAAATTATGTACAAATAAAGGGTAATTTTATGATTTTATAAATTTCCAACAATTGTTATTTGTTTTTATTTCAATGAATTGCTTCACAATAAAAATTATTACGTGATAAAAAACCTTTCTAATTATTAAAAAAATAAATAAATAAACAAAAGGGACGATTCTGAGTCAGCACTGCTCTGGTAACACGGTCGCATAAAATCTTGAGGAACTTTAGTTGACTATAACCAATTAGAATCTCTAAAAATCATAAACTTTTGTTAATTTTTACAACTTACCCCAGCGTATTATAAACACCTCAACCTCCCCATATTAAAAACGGCTTTCAGAAATGGAGAGTAGAAAACGTAATTGAGAGTAGAAAATGGATTGTGGATGCATTATCTGCAGCTCCCGTTACCCTCGCTTCTCTGTATTTGTCCCTCAGTCCTCAATTTTTAATGAGTGATTTTTCTGACAAAGGGAGAAGAAAAAGCTGTTTTCTAGCTTGACAGTATGGCAGAGATGTCAGAAATTTTCTGTTTCTATGTCTATCCTTGTAGCTATGTCTGGAGGTAAACGTTTTATCTGTGCTGATGTTATCCACCTGATAGTCAGGGACGCAAACCTTGGTTTAACCACTAAGGAGGCTGTCCTATCACCAGGTGCAAAGTACTGGAGCTGCTGTATTGCCATTTGGTGAATGGATTCTGGACCATGCAGTAGCTTCTGGTGGGGCCTCTCGATGCCATATTAGTGGGTAATTGTTACGGTTTTACCTTATCATGTTCTACAAATAAAAAAAATTTCTTTGTTTCTTTTTCTCTCTTAGTTTCCCCTCTCTGTCCTGCTCTAAGCAAGTCTGACGACCTAGTCCACAAATTCCAAAATTCAATCATGGTAAGTTTCAAGAAAAAATACACGATCAAACCCGGATCTCCAACTTCCAACGCAGACCCCCACGACCATGTCTCCTTCTCCAACATCAGGGGTCTACGTTCTAACCTTCTAGAGATTGAAACCGAATTACAGGAGACTAAACCTGACCTTTTATTTTTAAGTGAAACTGGCATTGGACAGGCTATTTCCCGAGATGAGTCTGTAATAAAAGGAAACTCTAACTTAACTTCTAAATCTGACCCCCAAGATCGCCATGGGCGTGGAATATGTGCCTATATTAAAGATGGCTTTTCATGTGGGAGGGACATCTCCAGAGAAGATCCTAACTTACCCTATATGAGCTTCCGGGTTGCACTAGCTCACAGTACTGTATATATATTTACTCTCTATCACCCCCACAACAGCGGAGTTACTATCTTTAAAAGCATATCTGAGAAAATTGACCACGTCCTATTTGCTTATCCTTCAGCTAACATTCACATATGTGGAGACATCAATGTTCACAATGTGGAATGGTTGACCCACTCACTCAATACCGATGATGAGGGGAGGTTCTGTCATGATTTCTTCATATTCTTATGACCTCACTCAAATTGTTCACAAACCCACTCGTGTGCCCGACAATGACGGCCAGTATGCGAGTCTACTAGACCTTTTTCTCACAACTTGCCCTGAACTATGTTCAGTTTCTGTTCTGTCTCCTCTTGGATCTTCCGACCACTCTGTTGTATCAATTAAGATAAAAATGAAATATAATAAGTCCCCAGACGTACCACTCCATCGTACAGTATATCAATACACTATGGCTGACTGGGATAGCTTCCATACTTTTATATCAGATCTACCTCTGTGTTCCATGTTTAAAAATGATGTGTCCTCTATAGTATCATACCTGACAGAATGGTTAATTGTGGGTATAGACTGTTTCATACTCTCGAAAAAGTTCCAACAAAAACCGTACAGCCAGCCATGGTTCTCTCCAGAATGTGCTGCTGCCATTATGCACAGAAATCACTTTTTCCACTACTTCCAACGTAATAGACGTATGGAAACTAAGGCCGCTTTCAGGACTGCCAGCAACCATTGTAAGAAAGTAATAAAGAACACAAGAGAGTTGTATGCTCAGTTCGTCAAGTCCAAAGTTTCTGAGAAGCAGCTTGGTTCCCACCAGTTTTGGCAAATAGCAAACAGAATCCTGAACACAAGTGTGTGCTCTATCCCAACTATCATCAATGGACCTCAGGTAATATCATCAGCATCAGACAAAGCCAAACTCCAAGAACTTTGCAGCTAATTCTACCCTTTGCGACCAAGGCTGCCAACCCCCAATATTTCTTCCTGTATCAGAAAACACACTATGTGATATACATATATCTGTACGTGATGTTGCCCCGCTAATCAAAAACCTTGATTCCAGTAAAGCAACTGGCCCTGATGATATTCCAATTATAGTACTCAAAAAACTTCAACCAGAACTAGCGCCCATACTTACAAAACTGTTTAAACGTTGTCTTAAGGAGAATTGCTTCCCATCACCCTGGAAAATCTCACCAGTATACCCTGTATTTAAGAATTCAGGTGATTGCTCATCCCCCTCTCAGTATAGGTCAATAAGTCTCCTGTGTGTCATGAGTAAGTTGCTGGAATCTGTGTTAAATAGAGAAGTAATCAACCATCTCAGCAAAAATAACCTTCTTAGTGACACTCAATATGGTTTCCGTTCTGCTAGATCTATAGCAGATGTGCTTACAGTTATATCTCATAGGATTAGCAAATCTCTCAATGGAGGCAACCTTTCTAGAGCAATTTCTCTTGACATATCTAAGGCCTTTGATAGGGTATGGCATTAAGGTTTACTTAACAAGATATCTTGCTATGATATAGCTGAAAATATCTTTTAAATTATTAAATCATTTCTTTCTGACAGGTTCATAAGAGTAGTAGTTGATGGGCAAAAATCATAAGCTCACAGTATTAATGCTGGAGTCCCTCAGGGGTCCATCCTGGGCCCAACTCTATTCCTGATCTACATTAATGATCTTCCAAATCACATCCTTACATCATTTGTAGACATTTATGCTGATGACACTACCATTTATGGTAGCACATCTAAGTCAGTAAACGAGCAAGTTCTCTCCAATTCTCTCTCCTCTGATCTTGAACATGTGGTACAATGGGGAAAGGAGTGGCTGGTTACTTTTAATGCATTTAAACCCAAGCTTCTCTCTTTACATCATCAACGTTCTGATTCCCATCTGGCATCAGTTGAAATGAATGGCTCTCGTCTTGAGGAGGCCTCAAGTTTTGACAAGCTTCTGGGCTTGACCGTTACTCAGGATCTTAAATGGAACAGGTACATCAAATCTGTTGCCAAGGCCGCTGGAAAAATGGTGGGATCATTCTAGCGATCCAGTAGATATCTCACTGCTGATACAATTCTCTATCTATATAAGAGCCAGGTACGTCCAAGGATGGAATACTGTTGTCATATCTGGGCAGGAGCTGCTAGAAAGGACGTGTCATGCCTTGATAGAGTTCAAAATAGACTTCGTAGTCTCACAGAACATATCCTTTTCTCTTCCTGCAACCTCTATATCAGAGAAGAGATGTTGCGAGTTTGTCTCTGCTGTATCGATATTTTCATAGAAAGTGTTCGACTGAGCTTCAGTCTATGATCCCCCCTCATCAAACTTTCACAAGAAATACTCGTCTAGCTGAAAACACTATAAATAATTCCCCCCACCCCCAATCGTTATCTGTGCCCAAACCTTAACGTAGATTCCATAAGCAAAGCTTCTTTCTTAGAACTAGCAGCATTGTCAAATGTCTGGCCAATACAGTCACCAATCTGAATCCAATCGTTCTCCAGTTCTCTCAACATCAGTTTAGAAATGTCTCCGCGTTTTTACCTTTTGTCTCGATGAAGTGGAGAAACGACTCCTCCACTGTTACTTTATTTTCATCAATTTTTACATAGTGCAATACTTCACTCATCAGGAGTGCTATAAAAAATTATGCAAAAATATTTGCTTTCTTCGATCTGATCGATGATTTTCTTTCTCTTTGTTTTCTTGATCTCTTTCATCATTATAGATGTCTCCCCGGTAACCCTGTAATGCCAGATTCTGCTTGGCGAGAAACCTGATGACGTCCAGCAATCTAGCTAGAATTTCCTGCCACTTCTTAGTTTCTTTCTCAATAAGATGTTGCTCTACTTTGTCAACTACCTTTCCTTCAGCAAGTCGGATCTCTTCATCCTTCCGGTTGAGAAACACTTGAGCATGAGATGTGCAGAATTTTAGTCAACCTGCCATAACAAACGACTGTTTCAATAGACCCCCCTCCCAATGTATACAAGCTTATAACAAAATGAAAATGTAATTTCAAACCTTAATTTTTATTTCAATAAAATGAACAAAGACCCAATTTTTATATCATAAAAGATTTAATCGAGAAATATACAATTTTTTCCCCTCGATTTTGTTTGAGAAAGTTTTCACGGAAAGCCAAAAACAAACGCTAGTCGAATTCTTATATAAATATATAACTGCAAAAAAAAAAAATCACTTACCGGTTCCATTTTACTAAGATTGGCTTTCTCCTATTCTTCCTGTATGAGAATTTATCAATATTTATATATTATAATCCGTGTACTTTTTAAATGAAAGGATTTTTCAACCAAGACTAACGGCATGCCATGTCTTCAAGTCCAATGTTAACAAATTCCTAATGAACCGCCCCCTTAAGTAAACACTTAATCAAATCTCCACACTAACGTAATGTACTTGCAATAATCCTTATCCCTGAGTGGCTTCCTGGCCTTGATAAGTGGTGATCACTGTGTAAAAGATAATAATAATAATAAAAGTGTTTCGTCCATTAAAGAACCCGGATGTTAAAGGAATTCTCACTTTGTTAACTATGGAAGTTAAAATAACTATTTCCCAAACATTGCTTAATTAACTGTTAGCGCGCCGATATTAACTGTGCATTTCTTCATGGAATCTACTTGTTCCCTGGAATATTAAACATTAAAAGTATTTTCTGTTTAATTGTGTTCATTGTACGTTGCCCCCCCCCATATGGCCATAAATTGGGTGCCCATTTTACGTTAAATTATTATAGAAAAGTGACCCCCACTTTTTGACCACTAACATTTCTTCATATCTTGGAAACTACTCGTTTGCCGTAATTTTAAAGGTTATTTCCGTTTTCAGCGCCCTGAAAACCTTAAAAAGTGGAAATTTTAATGAAATTTTCGAGGGTGGAGGAATTCTTCATATTTACCCTATATGAATAAACGAACATTTAATTTAATAATAACGAACAAAAACACGTTTTTTTTTTATTTTTAATATAATTTTTTTTATTCAGTTGTGTATAAAATAAATGAACATTTAAATTAAAATGTTTAAAATTCAACGCTATTTCACGCGGTTAATGGTAGCCGAATGGATACGGTCTCCTCTAATCGAGCCAGAGATGTCTCGTGTCGCGGGGTTCGAATCGTTCGGCTGGTGTTAATTGTGACACCCTGCACTGAAGAATCCCGAAAGGATGAAACACTAGTGTCTGTAGATATTTAATTATTATAGTAAAAAATAATAATTATGACAGCCCCTTTAAGAAATTCATTTCTTATCGTTGAGCCCTTTCAGTTGAATTAAAAATCGGTCAATTTAGCTCTTATGCATAGATCATCGTACAACGATTAGATCACTGTCTGACTGACGTAATGAACATTTAAATTAAAATGTTTAAAATTCAATGCTATTTCACGTGGTTAATGGTAGCCGAATGGATACGGTCTCCGCTAATCGAGCCAGAGATGTCTCGTGTCGCGGGGTTCAAATCGTTCGGCTGGTGTTAATCGTGACACCCTGCACTGAAGAATCCCGAAAGAATGAAACACTAGTGTCTGTAGGTATTTAATTATTATAGCAAAAATAAAAATTATATATATATATATATATATATATATATATATATATATATATATACATATATATATTATATGGAAAAATGCGCGCATGAAAAGTAATATTCTTAAGATTTTATTACACCTGGAAAAGTAAAGAACAAGATATTCTAGTAAAGTAAAAAATAAGAATTTTTTAGACTTAAAATATTGCAGCTAAAAATAAAATTTGAATATTGATAAATATTTTATTTATTATTTGCATTTGTTGTTGTTTATTATTGAGTTAGAAAGGGTGTCAGTCGCTGGATTGAACTTATTTCCCCCCCTATTATTTGCATATATTTATGTAGTGAAAATTGTTTGAATAAAATTAATTCATTAGTTAGTTAGTTAGTAGATGGAATTAATAATTTTATAATTTACATAAAAATTAATAATTTTATTATATCATAATTAGGATCATTTAATTCTTTCTAACTCAACAATAAACAGCAACATATGCAAATAATAAATAAAATATTTATCAATATTCAAATTTTATTTTTAGCTGCAATATTTTAAGTCTAAAAAATTCTTATTTTTTACTTTACTAGAATATCTTGTTCTTTACTTTTCCAGGTTGAATTTCTTGTCCTTTACTTTTTCAGGTGTAATAAAATCTTAAGAATATTACTTTTCATGCGCGTATTTTTCCATATAATCCATGATTTTTCCAGGTATTGCTATTGTATTAATATATAAATTTATAATATTTATTAATAATTGTCAAAAAAAATTAACTCTCAAACACACATTTATGCAATATTTATCATTCAATCACAGTAGTTCCGAGCCAGGGTCTCTACCGAGACTGCGGTTCATGAATTCGTGATCTGTATAGAGCGTGAACTAACAAAAAAGAAGATGGCACTCGGTGTCTTTTTAGATATCGTAGGAGCTTTTGACAACATACCCTTCAGAGGTATGTTCAAGTCGCTACGAGATCTCAATGTGCCACCAGTACTCATCTGATGGATTGAGTATATGGTGAGGCACAGAACAGTTCACGTAGAACTACCGAGGGCAACTGTTAAAAGGGAAGTAGTTAAATGAAACCGCCAAAGTGGGATTTTATCACCTTTACTATGGAACTGTATGCTGAATCCTCTTTTAAAGGAGTTTAAAAATAGGAATATTTATGCCCAGGCTGCTGCTGATGACATCGCAGTGCTGGTCGCGGGTTCAAAAGCATCATTGGTCAGACGCATTGCCAAAATGGGACTACATTTTTCATCAAATGTGATAACGAAAAATTTGAGTTCATTCAAAGAATATGTATATCATAGAATTCACTAATATTTTTAATCGATAAATTCACCATTTTTTGCTATAAAATCATAAGGAGAGTTAAAAAAAAATAGTTATTAAAAAAAAAGTTCGGTTTTTTAATTATAAAAAAAAAACGATACACGGGATTGAACCTAAAATCTTTCCACCAACCCCCGATACTCTAACTGTTACGCTAACATGTAATATTGATAAAATCGCAGTAACAAATATTTATATACAAAAAAAAGTTTTATGCAAAATAAAAAAAAAAGCGTTTAGTCACTTATGTACTTACTTTCCTGTTTGTGAACCCACATATTTTGTTGTAACTTTTTTTCTACTGAACCAATTTTCGATTTTTTTTTTCAAAATGTAGCTAATGAGGTATTCTATCCAACTGTATAACCTGTTTGAAATTTGGTTGCGAACGTAATTAGTGGTGGGGGTTTGAATGTGTCTCGATTCATTCAATTTCGGACTTAAGCATATATTCAACCACTACCGTGGTTGAATGATATATATATATATATATATATATATATATATATATATATATATATATATATATATATACTACTTTAGGATTCATATTTTATATTTTTCTATGTAAGTAAGATTTTATTCAAATAATTTTGAAAATGTCTTTAAAACAAGAAAATAAATAAAAATTTTCCCGCGTACATTTTGAATTCAGAATAAAAGTATAAATGTTTTTATTTAAACAAGAAAATATAAATTTTCTTGGACGGATTGTAATAATTTTATTTAAACAAGAAAATAAGAAAATATAAATTTTCTTGGACAGATTTAAATTCCAGAATAAAAAGTTTTCAATATTTTTTTAACAAGAAAATAAATAAATTTTTCCAGCAGACATTTTGAATTTGGAATAAAACGTTTGCATTAAATTTTATTTAAACAAGAAAATAGGAAAATATAAATTTTCTTCGCCAGATTTATAAACCATGATAGAAAGTTTTCAATAATTTTTTTAACAATAAACTAAATAAATTTTTCCAGCAGACATGTTGAATTCGCAATAAAAGGTTTTTAATAATTTTTTGTGAAACAATAAAATTAAAAAAATCCAATTTGTTTACAATATTTTTTTTTTTAACAAAAAATTAATTTAAAATTTCTTGTATTAATTTTAAATTCTGGATGAAAGTATAATTTTAAAACAAGAAAATAAGTACAATCAACATTAACAGTTATAAATGTGAATTAAACAATGGAAAAGCAATTACTTTAAATTTTACTAAGACTAAGATTTTTTTACTACAAAATTTCTTTTGTAAACATAGTTTTTAAAAAATGGCGATGTAAAAAAACATTTTAGATAAAATTAATTCGTTAGTTGCATAGTCTGCTGCTAATTCATATTTAGTTAATACCACGTCTTCAATTACTTCATCTTCCTTGTCATATTCAACAGTATACTTGTTATTTTCAAAACTAATTACTAGACCGTTGAATTCTTGATCTACATTATTATCCTCTAGATATGTAAAATACTCCTACGTATGATACTGCCTAACATAATATCCCTAATTTCTACATGATCTGTGAACTTCTCTATCAATAGGTTATTTGGAAGAGATGGATGATTTCTTTCTAGGTATTTTAATTCTAATTGTTTTCTAAGTTTATCTGAAATTCTTTTCCTAACAGTTTTATTTAATGTTTTTTTATATTGCGTATTTACTTTATGATCTTTTTACTTTATGATCTTCTGTGCTCTGTTTAATTGCTAAACTTATTAACTTATCCCGAAATTCTACATCTATTTTTTCACCATGGAGCACATCTAAAACCGTATTTCTATTTGCTTTGATGAGATTGCTTATTGTAAAAGTATCTGAAGTAGATGAGGACTGTTTCCTACCACTATACTCACCAAAGACACTTTCTGCTTCCATAGTTTGTAACCTAGCTGAGGTCAGAGCATCCGTTCTTAATTTATCTACCCTAGCAAAACTAAATGTATACTGCCTTTGGATGACAGCGATGATAGCTTCTAAAGACTTTTTCATCATCGACGTAAACAAGTCACAATATTGGGAAGGAGGACGCCTCATCAATTTGCCTAAGTCCTCATCTAAGTCAATTGGATTCCCCAAAAAATCAAAAGTGCTTTCCAACACTTTTATGGGATCTTGAAGTAAAATCTTTAACTGATCAACTACACCTTCCACTATCCGGATCCCATCTGTGACCGTATACTGATCTTTCAGGGATGTGTAAAAAGTTTTCATCCAAGGACCTGAAAGAAGCTTATCTATAACACCTAAAACCTGTAACTCTAAATATGTTACTTTATTCCCAAAGGCAGCTTCTAAATATTTGCACAAAGATTTAGTATTCCTAAATCTCCTTAAAAATTCTAAAAATTCTTCTCTATGTGTAAAGTAAACCAAAGTTAAATGAAAAATTATATTAATTCTATTACCTCTATATCTAGGAAGTTCCTTAGTTGAAAATATACTTCCTATGAAGTCCTTAAACTCTTTAATTAAACCTAAAGTATTATTATATCTAAGAGAAGACATTTTCATAATTATCTGATGCCCTATACAATCCTTGCCACTAAGGACTAACTCACTAACACTAGCATCCTCGAAATGCTTCAATTGCAGACATAACTTCTTCGTAATTGCTTCCAAACGATATATGTTGCAATTGAGTTCTATTAATTGCTTTTCCCATTGCAATTCTAATATTTCTACAGTACGGTGATTGACAGCTGCTCTGTCTGTCAAACACGAGCCAATTTTTTCAATTATTTTTTTTATACTAATTTCAGGTTCACCAAAAATTTTAGAGTGTACCTGAGCCAATTTACTAATGCAGTCATTGATGTGATTTGCATAGTCCTTTGCATCACCACCAGGTACACTCTGGACGGCTATGACATGGGTTGACTCAAGCGTTGTAATCATAACATCATTAATATGGTCGCCATCCTTGGTGGTGGCGTCAAAAATCAAAATACACGCATGAGAGTTAAGAATTTTATCCACAGTCATATAGTCTGCAATAAAACCTAACTCTGCTGGCTTCTTAAATACTGTAGATGCTGAATAAATTTTACATTTTTCATTTAAAAATTTACAAATTGAATTTACCAAATGTGGCAAATTTTTTGTTGCCACATTATACATCTTGCATACAGGGTGTCCACAAAGTCTGGCTACATTATGTAGCCAGACTTTGTGGGCACACACACACACACACACACACACACACACACACACACACACACACACACACACACACAAAATTATTGATAATGTTTTCAGCTAGTCGAGTGTTTCTTGTGAAAGTTTGGCGAGGGGGGGATCATAGATTGAAGCTCAGTCGAACACTTTCCATGAAAATAACGATAAAGCAGAGACAAACTCGCAACATCTCTTCTGTGAGATAGAGGTTGCAGCAAAGAGAAAAGGACATCTCCCACCAGGCCACAGAGTCTATTTTGGACCCTATCAATGCAGGACAAGTCTTTTTTAGCAGCTCCTGCCCATATGTGGCAACAGTATTCCATCCTTGGACGTATCTGGCTCTTATATAGATAGAGAATTGCATCAGCAGTGAGATATCTACTGGGTCGATAAAAGGATCCGACTATTTTTCCAGCGGCCTTGGCAACAGATTTGATGTACGTATTCCATTTAAGATCAGGAGTAAAGGTCAAGCCCAGAAGCCTAGTTATTAAAATTATTACATTTTAGGATTTGTATTACTGTACACACAGATTCGAAGAAGTTGCCAAACAAACAAAAACAAATATATAATAAATAAATGTTATTAAAGGAAAGATAAGTTACTATTCTGCCCAACTAGATCATTTTCTATTGTTTTTAATTAAAGTAACAATTAACATGTTCATTCAAAACGATGTATTGGAAAATTAAAAATGGCGCCCGACTAGGTGTGTCAGAAACTTTGTGAAAAATATTGAATAATTCGACCCCGTCTTTCCAAGCTTATAACTACTCGAAAAATGTAATTCAAACCCTTTTTTTTTTTTTTCAATTAAAGGAGCAAGGACCAAGGTTTCATTAAAAAAAACAAAAACCCCAAAAAAAAACGTGATTTAAAAAAAGAAAGGTTTTAAACTTCGTTCTTTACAGGTAAATTTCTAAAAAAAAAACAAACAAAAAAAAAAAAACACTACATTTTTGGTTTTAAATTTGAATATATTATTTAATGATCTTTGATCTTCAATTTGTGATAAATAAAACTTTGATGAGTAAATTAATTATTTACTTTTTAATAGACATTTCAAAATGGGGGGGGACGTGAATTAAAAAAAAAAAAGTTTGTCTAAAATATTATATTCGGTTTATTGGAAAGAGCATAAAATTTCACATTGACCCTGAAAATATCGTAAAAATTGAATCAATAGAAAAAATTTGATCGAGTTTTAAAGTTTAAAAAGTGAAAAATACTGAACTCATAAAATTCAATTAATTTCATTACTGTTTTATTTAAAAAAAAAAATATTTCTATTACTTTTTAAACAACTTTAATAGTTTATTTTGGAAGTATAGTCCATAAAGAAAATAAACAACCCACTTTTAAAAGAGAAATTACTAGTTTTTTTTATATTTTATTCGCAGTTTCGTGTTAAGGGTGTCAAAAATTCTCCCCAAAGTTCTGACACACCTAGAGATGTGCTAGCTTCATGTTCATATACTTTTAGGTTTAATATTCATTAATTCGTAAAACCCACATCAGCAGAAAAATTGGACAGTCCATTTGAAAACAGTCTGCAGCAGAAGCAAAATAAGGCTTCCCTGGAAGGAGAATACACCATCCATGTTCTCAAAATTTTCTCGCCGTTGCAAAATTCTTGATAGAACCAATTTTCCTTAGTTTTCTAACGACACATTTGGTTTTTGTTCATGGTCGGACTACTTCCTTGAATTCATGATCGAGGTGCTTGCTACACAGCGGCAGATCCCTGCCGAACAAGTACAGCGCAAATTTTACGATTAATCTCAACAGATCATAAACCAACATCTGTAAAATCGGTTGCAATGTATGTTTTCGCGCCATGATTGCCTTTCCAATTCTTCAACTTCAGGCGCATAATCATCATTGACAGTTTTTGATGTATCAGCATCTGGTAATGTCGACTTTCGAAGTAACAGTATCAACGTTAGTAATATCAACTTCATCTTCGGTTTCAGCATGATTTTCGACCATCGTTTCGGCCACTTTGACCACAGAAGTCGGTAAAATCCATTGAAAGCGGTCAGTGGTTCTATGAGAAAATAAAGCTGTGTACGCATTATAAATGTTTCTTTCCTGTGTCTTACGTTATACATTAGTACATTAGGGGTCATTTCGAGTTAAAAGTTTATTTACTGCACCCATCTGGACTAGAGAAAATCATGATTTAAATGTGTATGTCTCGTGTAAATAACTAACGATAATTCTCTGATATGGCCGACAAAACGGGTGATCAAAAAGTCAGATCGAGCGTACCGGAAAACGAAATGAGATCAAATGAGGTCTCATTTCGTTAGTCTCATTTCGTTTTTCGGTACGCGGTACGCTCGATCTGATTTTTTGATCACCCGTCTTGTCGGCCATATTAGATATTCATCGTTAGTTATTTAGACGAGACATACACATTTAAATCATGATTTTCTCTAATCCAGATGAGTGCAGTAAATAAAATTTTAACTCGAAATGACCCCTAATGTATTAATGTATAACGTAATACACAGAAAAGAAACATTTATAATGCGTACACAGCTTTATTTTCTCATAGAACCACCAACCGCTTTCAATGGATTTTACACAGAAGTCTTTTCCATGAATTTCAACAGCGTGCCTTTGTTCTTCTTTGCTTCCTCTTCTTTTGTTTTTCGCTTTTTATTGCTGCGTCACTCTCCTTCATTCTCTTCATTACAGTACCTTCTTTCAAAATTCACGAAAATATTCTAAAAAAAATTAAGCATGCTATTTTAAAAAATAACACAGCATTTCTCTGCATAAGCACTTTCTTGTGTTGTTCCGGACTAGTGCCACAAAAGGTGAGATACCCGCCCATAAAATCATTTTTCTGAGATACCTAACCACACATATATATATATATATATATATATATATATATATATATATATATATATATATATATATATATATATATATATATAGAGAGAGAGAGAGAGAGAGAGAGAGAGAGAGAGAGAGAGAGAGAGAGAGAGAGAGAGAGAGAGAGAGAGACCGTGACTACCCCCATAAAACAAGAAATTTACGGGGAAAGAGTCTTTCATTTTATTTTCTATTTTAAATGTTATATTTATTCCGTTCTGTTGAGTATTTTATTTTCTATTTTTGAGCGATTAAGTTTTCAAATATGTGCGCAAAAACAAATCTGAAAACGAAGCTCCTCGCGCCCACCTCACGAAGACGAACAGGGGGGCATGTAACATTTATTTGTTGTATATTTGATTTTTTTTTTTTACTACTTTTTCGAATCTCTCTGTATTTAAAGCAACCCAAAAAAAATAATTAGAATCCTATTACCAGAATTAATTCATCATAATAAACTTCGGCTTAATCATAAATACGTCAGTGATTATAAGATTTTGTTAATAGCTTGAAAAAAAATCAATTACTCCATGATTGTTTGAAACTTGGCAGACATTCGGCAGTATTTAAGCTATCAAATAGAAAGCCACTTAAATAGTATTTGAAGTGTAGCGCTTAGTTCCCATTTAAAATTATATCCCCTGATATGACGATCATAAAATCTGTTTACGGTCGATTTTTATTCCGTACTTGCTTAATGTTTTTACAATTCCAAAATTACGTAATTTTCTGTTGCTTATTTCCCGTTGTATCCTTTAATTATCAGTGATGTTTGAAAGTATTTTTCTTGACAAAAATGTTTTGTTTAATTTTTCAACATTTGTAAATCAACTGCTTTCTTTGAAAAGTTACTTAGAAAATTCATGCAACCTTTTTTGAAACTTTGTTTCACAAATAAAATTAATTTACATCGTATTTTGATGTTATCATTTTAGTTTTAGTGATAACTTAAAAACAATACATATTTATTAGTACCAATAATAAGACACTAAATTAAAATATTTAAACAATCGGTTTGAAAATCGTAAATTATGGACACATTTTTTCCGATTCCGATACCTCCAAAAATTTCGATTTTTTACAACATTTCCAGTATGAAATTTCAGATTTTTTGTTATCTTTATTTATTTTTTTATTTTCTATTTTTACCCTTTCAAAATGTCGCCCCTGACATGTGCCGCTCGTAAAACAGGGGCACATTTTTTCGATTCCAAAACCTCCAAAAGTTCCATTTTTTTTACAAATTCTCGGCATAAAATTTAAGATATTTTGTGAGCTTTTATTTATTTTTATTTATTTTTTTTTCTATTTTCTATTTTTACCCTGTCAAAATGCCGCCCCCTGACATGGGCCATTCGTAAAATACGGACACATTTTTCTGATTCTGATACCTCCAAAGTTCCGATTTTTTTTTTTTTTTTTTGCATTTTCGGTATAAAATTGAAGATATTTTGTTAGCTTTTATTTTTAGTTATTGTTTCTAATTTCTATGGTTACTCTCTCAAAATGTCGTCCTCTTATATGGGCCGCTCATAAAATACGGACACATTTTTCTGAAACTGATACATTAGGTGTGTCAGAAATTTCGTGAAAATAGTGAATAATTCCACCCCATCTTTCCAAGCTTATAACTCCTCGAAAAATGTAATTCAAGGCCTAATTTTTTTTTCAATTAAAGGAGCAAGGACCAAGGTTTCATTAAAAAAAAACAACAACGTGTTTTTTTTTTTAAGGTTTTAAACATCGGACTTTACAGGTAAATTTCTAAAAAAACAGTATTTTTTTTTCGTTTTAAATTTGAATATATTATTTATTGACCTTTACTCTTCAATTTGTGATATATAAGACTTTAGTACATAATTAATTATTTACTTTTTAATAGACATTTCAAAATGGGAGGCGTGAATTATTCGACCCCTTGTCTTTCCAAGCTTATAACTCCTCGAAAAATGTAATTCAAGCCGTAATTTTTTTTTTAAATTAAAGGAGCAAGGACCAAGGTTCCATTAAAAAAAAGAAAAAACAAATAACGTAGTTTAAAAAAAAAAAAAAAAGATTTTAAACTTCAAACTTTACAGGTAAAATTCTAAAAAACACTACGTTTTTTTGTTTTAAATTTGAATATATTATTTATTGACCTTTTCTCTTCAATTTGTGAGCAAATTAATTATTTACTTTTCGGTGAGTAAATTAATTATTTACTTTGAGTTTACGTGAGTAAATTAATTATTTACGTTTTTTTTAATTCACGCCCCCCCCCCATTTTCAAGTGCCTATTAGACACTTGAAAATGGGGGGGGCGTGAATTAAAAAAAAACGTTTGTCTAAAATATTATATTCGGTTTATTGGAAAGAACCTAAAATTTCACATTGACACTGAAAATATCGTAAAAATAGAATCATTAGAAAAACTTTGATAGATTTTTAAAGTTTAAAAATTGAAAAATATTGAGTTCGGAAAATTCATTTCTGTTTAAAAAAAAAAAATATTTCTATTATTTTTAAAACAACTTTAATAGTTTATTTTGGAAGTATAATCCATAAAGAAAATAAACAATCCACTTTTAACAGAGAAATTACGAGATTTTTATATTTTATTCGCAGTTTCGTGTTAGGGGTGTCAAAAATTCCTACAAAAATTCTGATACACCTACATTAAAAATTTCCAGGGTTTTTTTTTTTTTTTTCAACATTTTCGGTATAAAATGTCAAACTTTTCGTTAGCTTTTATTTATTTTCATTTATTTTTTCTATTTTCTATTTTTACCCTGTCAAAATGCCGTACCCTGACATGGGCCGCTCGTAAAATACGAACATATTTTTCTGATTTTGATACCACCAAATTTCCGGTTTTTTTTACATTTTCGGTATAAAATTGAAGATATTTTGCTATCTTTTATTTATTTTTAGTTATTGTTTCTATTTTCTATTTTTACCCTCTCAAAATGTCGCCCCCTTAGATGGGTCGTTCGTAAAATAGGAATACATTTTTCTGCTTACGATATCTTCAAAAGATTTAGTTCCCAATGAATGCCTTTTGGTCTGGTGATATGTCAGGATGTGTTTATCCAGAAGATGGACATGATCCTGGAAAAGTGTCTTGGAACTCTAGGGCCGATAGATGATGTCATTGTCTTTGGAAAACCCCAGAAGAGCATGATAAAAACCTTCATAACTTAATGAGAATTGCACGGAAGGAAGGATTTTGTTTCAACCGTGGAAATTGTGCCATCAATGAGATGGAAATTCATTTTTTGGGGTGCAATCTATGACCAGAATGGTTTGCACCCTGATACCAGCAAGGTAACAGAAATAAAAAAAAATGTTACCTAGTCCATTGAACAGCACTGACCTGGAGAGGGTGCTGGGAATCATCACATATTTGGCACCTTTCATTCCACACCTGTCAGATCTCACAGAAAGAGATCTCCTAAAAAAAGTGGAGTACCAGTGGACAGAAAATCACCAGAGATCCCTCCCGCAAGAAGGAAAACCCATAGCATTTGCATTTAAATTTTTAACAGAGACTGAGCAACGATATGCCAACATAGAGCGGGAGCTCCTTGCAGTTGTTTTTGGCTGTGAACGATTCTGGACTTATATCTATGGAAGTGCATTCCAGGTGGAAAGTGATCAGAAGACTCTGGAAATGATCAGCTTAAAAAATTTGGGGGGGGGGGCGGGTGAGCGGCGATAATAAAGTTTGTTCATGGGGACGTATTGTCTCTTTCCCTACTTTTCTTTTTTTTAATGAAAAGAAAATTGCGTCACAGTTATTATTTGGAATCAGACAGTAACTTATGTCTTCTTTCTTTGCACATGACAAAAAGTCAATTTATTTATAACAAGAATGATATTTGAGCATAGAGACATAGGAGCTGGTTGGGCGGTTTGGGGTGAATGAAAATTGAGGAATACTTAGCTTCTTGGTGATTGTCCGGTCCTGACGAGTGTGAGTCATTAATGTAAATATCTTTTTTCTCCTTCGTCACCGCTCTTTTTTTTTAACATTATTCCTGACGCGTTATTTTTAGTATAGAATTCTCCATTGGAGGGATATTCGTCTCCAAGAATAACATTCAGCCAAGGTAGATCCAAGCTTTGAGCTGGTTTCCCTTTTCGGTTCGATGGCAATCCGCTGATCCGAGTTGAGTGGACTGTATTTCAATCACCTATGTGTCTATGTGTGTGTTCAACCCCATTTTCTTCGGGGCCCTGATTTTTACCAAGTGTCCTTGTGGCTGTAATAAATGTTTCTGTAAGATAAAATTAATCTGTTTCTTGCCGATCTAAATATAGGTTACGTTCCCTGTAGTGATTGAACAATTCAACATTTGATGAATTCTTCACAAATTTTTTGACATCTCGGTGGAATGCTACTTTCTATGTGGAGAGAATTGATGGGCCACACTTTCGCAGTCCATATTCATAAATGCAAGATTTTGCTTTACACGAGGTTTCTATCTGTGCTGAGCTAACCTTGGGTCACCAGCAATGGTGAAGTATAACTCATTCTTATGAGAAAGGTAATTCTATTCTACTAAAAGATTTATTCATACTTTTTATATGAGAATTTGGGATGCAACAAATCTATTTAATGTAACAAGGAAAAGGCGACGATAATTTCTGAGGAATTGTAATTTTGATTAAACAAAGCATTCAAAGAATTGCCATAAAAGAGAAATGCGACTATTTTGTATTCGGACAAAAAATTTTTTTCAACTACTTTATTTCATGTAACAAAGCTTTTTTTAGCATTAATAACAAATAATGTAAAATGTTTTGGTCTGGTGGCGTGTCAGGATGTGTTTATCCAGAAGATGGACATGATCCTAGAAAAGTGTCCTGGAACTCTAGAGCTGATCGATGATGTCATTGTCTTTGGAAAACCCCAGAAGAGCATGATAAAAACCTTCATAACTTAATGAGAATTGCACAGAAGGAAGGATTGTGTTTCAACCGTGGAAAGTGTGCCATCAATGAGAAACAAATTCATTTTTTGGTGCAATCTACGACCAGAATGGTATGCACCCTGATACCAGCAACGTAACAGAAATAAAAATGTTACCTAGTCCATTGAACAGCACTGACCTGGAGAGGGTGCTGGGAATCATCACATATATCACACCTTTCATTCCACACCTGTCAGATCTCACAGAACCTTTAAGAGATCTCCTTAAAAAAAAGTGGAGTACCGGTGGACAGAAAATCACCAGAGATCCCTCCCGCAAGTCAAGGATCTCATTTGCACAGATATGTTTCTATCATACTTTGACACTTCAAAGTAAACTGTTATCTGGGTCGATGCATGAAGTAGAGGACTTGGTGCCACTCGCATTCAAGAAGGTAAACCCATAGCATTTGCATCCAAATTTTTTAGACTGAGCAACGATATGCCAACATAGAGCGGGAGCTCCTTACAGTTGTTTTTGGCTGTGAACGATTCCGGACTTATATCTATGGAAGTGCATTGTAGGTGGAAAAGTGATCAGAAGCCTCTGCAAATGATCAACTTAAAAAATTTGGTTGGGGGGGGGTGATAATAAAGTTTGTTCAAAGAATTGCCATAAAAGAAAGATGCAAATATTTTGTTTTCGAACAAGAATTATTTTCAACTACTTTATTTCCTGTAACAAAGTTTTTTTTAGCATTAATAACATATAATGTCAAATGTTTTAAGGCATAGAAAATGGTGAAAAGTGTTAAAAATGGATAAAGAGTATAATAATAAGTGGATAAAACAAATGAAAAAATATAATCAATAAAAAATTATAAAAAAGCACATGAAAACATAAAAACCTTTCGTGGTTACATAAATTTATATAACAGGTCCATCTGCCTATCTGGCAAATAGTGAAGTCATATTCTGCCAACAGTGGTCCAAGACGCAATGGGGATATTACCCATTAAATAGATCCCTGAAAGGTTTAGCCAGCTAAGTATGGATAAAAATGTTGGAATGAAGTGTAAATAAGGTTAAAGTCCTGATATTCTTGTTGTAGGAGTCCTCAAGTACCGATTGAGAATATCTCCTGAGAGTTCAAAATATATCACCAGTAATTAGGGATTTAAGTGCTGTACATATGTAGATGTAACAAGTCCGTCCTCTGAATACTGTTTGCTTTCCAATAGCGATATTATCTATTTCCCCAGCTTTAAGTGAAAAAAAAGGGTCGAATGATTTTATTCTAATTGACAATTTCCAGGAGCAAAATTCAGCTGGTACAGTAAATTATGTAGTCACTCCTATAAATACCCGATGGCTTTCTAGAAATAATCTAACAAGAAAGATATCAGGGAAATGAATGCCAATTACAGAACTAGTGAGTCATTTCTGAAGTCAGATGAAATATTATGTAATTAAAATATATAATTAAAAAGTCATGAGGAAACAAATGTTGATTAACTCAGCTTTAAATGAAAATAGATAGTACTTAGCAGCAAGTCCTGAGAACATATACCAGAAAAACAAGTAAAAATAACTTATATAGCATCCACTCTGACTACGCAATTCTAATAGCTACGTACCTAAAAACTGGGTCTATTAATCAATAAGTTATCGTTTTCATAAAAACACCCTAAAATAAGGTTATTTACATTTTTAAGTTTTCTAGTCATATATTCTGTTTCTTCAGCTACAAATAAAAGAGATGGATTATTATTTTATTCTTTCTAATTGACAATTTCCAGAAGCAAAATTCAGTTATTCAGTAAATTATGTGGTCCCTCCTGTAAGTACTCGATGGTTTTCTACAAATAATTCTCAGTAGCACGATATCAGGGAAACCAATGCCAACAGTAGAATTTTCTGATCCATACGAAATGAATCAGTGAGTTACTTTATAAAAGCCTATGTGTAGAAACCATAGTTGGGTGTCAAATACTACATTTGATTTGGGAATACTGGATAATTCTAACTAGAAATATATCAGGGAAACCACTGCTAACTAATTACCTGATTCATATTACGCAATTCCAACAGCTACGTACCTAAAAACTGGGGCTAATAATCAAGGAGTTATTGTTTTCATAAAAGACACCCTGAACTAAGGTTATTTAGATTTTTAAGTTAGTTTTCTAGTCATATTTTCTATTTTTACAGCTACAAATAAAAAAAGAGATGAATTTTTTTATTTATTTCTGTAAGTACTCGATGGTTTTCTAGAAAAAAATCTAACAAGGTAGATATCAGGGAAATCAATGCCAATTACAGAACTATCTACATGTTCCCTCGTATAAGTACTTGATGGCTTTCTACAAATAATTCTCAGTAGCACGATATCAGGGAAACCAATGCCAACAGTAGAATTTTCTGATTCATATGAAATGAATCAGTGAGTTTCTTTATGTGTAGAAACTATAGTTGGATGTCAAATAATATATTTGGGAGGGGGGAATACTGGATAATTCTAACTAGAAAGATATCAGGGAAACCACCGCTAACTATAGAATTATCTGATTCAAATTAAATGAATGAATGAACTCATGAATGTGTTATGTGATTAAAATATATTAAAAAGTCATAAGGAAACAAATTTTCATTAACTCAGATTTAGTAAAAGAAAAGGCAATACTTAACCGCAAGTCCTGAGAAACAGATAAAAGAAAGAACAGTTGGAAAGAAGTTATACAGCAGCCACTATTTCTCAAACTTAACTGCTGATGAATAATATTTTCTTTCTAATTGAACATTTAACTGTTATAGGTTTGTGATCGCAACATTCAGAGTAAAATTTTAAATCTCCAGTAGAAGAGACCATATTTTAGTGTCAAATAATATATTAATATTATCGAATTTACTTTTAAGCAAAATATCCACATGTCAAGATGTTATAACAAACTTTGTATGAAATGACCAAAGACATTTGGATGCATTCAAACTTTGTTAAATCCAAGAATTAGTTTCTTGAGTTGGGTTGCCCGTGCTTTTGTTCCAAAGGCTGACCCACAAACTTATTTTTCTTGTGGCCTTTTCCCGAGTTTCAAGAGAAAAACTGGCATAGTCCAATAAAATATGATAGTATCATTCAGAGAAGCTGCCTCCATTACGTTCTTCATAAAAGCCATTATGTAGGTCTCAAACACTACATTTCAAATTAGTTTTTTGTTCGGTTGCCTGTGCTTTAATTAATTTGCAATTTTCAAGATATAAGACCTCTCCTTGTCTGTCTGTGTCTTGGTTGTATATGCTGATTGACAAACTTCATTTAGAGATCTTTGCTATTTCTCAAATTTGGAGGTATTTATCTTTCTGACTTTTCATCTCCACATTAAACGTTATCTATTATTTGGCAGATTTTTCCTTCTTGCTGAGGTGTTTTTGCTTCGGTCAGTTTGTAGTTCAATTTATCAGGGGATGTTGTCCATTTTTCCATTATATGATAGCTGAAATAGTAAAAGATGCTGAATGGCTGAAAATACATTTTATAAAATTCAAAACCATAAGTCTCCAATGTGTAACTATGTCAAAGGGACCATATTTTATATTTCAGTATCAAATATTATATTCGTTTTATGGAAATATTAGTTCAGAGTTCAAAGCAAAAACACCCACATAGCAAGGTGTTGTATGAAACGACAAAAAACACTTATAGGCATTCAGTTTCTTGTGTCTTGGTTGCCTGTGTCCTAATTGCATGTGTCTTGGTTGCCTATATCTTGGTTGCTGATTGATAAATTTCATTTAGAGATGATTCCTATTCCTCAAACTTAAATAAAAGAATATTTTTATTCATTCTAACATTTATAGTTTATCTTTCCTTGGTTTCCATGAGCAAAACTTAGTCCAGTAAAATATCTGGCTTAGTCTTCATACGAGTTAGCATTATTCCTAGTGTATGTCTTCATTAATCTGTATATATAAAAGCGAAAATGTATGCTCGCTTTTTGTGTATGTCCAAGAAAGGCTTTTTTTAGAAAAGCGGTCAGTCGGTTCACAACTTTTTAAAACTTTATATCACATGTAAATCGTAATATCTCACAGTTAACAACGGAGCTCGCCTGTCTATTTAATTTGCTTGACTTTGGGAAGATAAATATTCAACAGTTTTCACTCGCTGCATGTAGGGTAGGCCTTTTCCTATAATGTTTCCCCCTACCCCCAACGTCTTGGGGAAAAGCATTCTTGCACTAAATGAAATGCTACCCCGCAGTCAAAAGTTGACCTCATTAAGTCATTAAAACGTGCACCTGCTAATTTAAGTAATTAAATAAATTCAAACGTTTTTCCGTTAGCATCTCGCGGTGGGGCAATGGTTAACGTCACACGTTTTTTTTTCACACTTTAATTCACAACTTTGCCTCAAGGGTTCGGGTTCGATCCTCATACTTACCTACCAAAACATTTTTTTTAACCCCCCCCCCCGGAGTTTCCACACACACCTCCAAACACCCAGGCAACGCCAGGTACCCCTCGCTAGTTTATAAAATTAAGTGTGTCACTATGCCAAACAGATATTATTTAGATGTCAAATGCTATATAGGTTTTGTGTTTATTCTAAACAAGCACAATATCCATATGTCAAGGTCTTCTAACGAAATGCTATATAAAGTAACTAAAGACACTTAATGGTAATGTTAAGTATGCATTCCGACTTTCTTGTTATATCCATGAATTAGTTTCTTGTGCAAGGTTGTCTGTGCTGACTCATAACAATTCATTTCTGTAGCCTTTGCAGGAGGACAATTGGGATGGTCCAATGGTAATACTTGTGATAGCATCATTCAGAGAAGCCAAAAATCTCAAGATTAAAGCAGCCCCTTCCATGGAGAAGACACTTGATCACTATATGAGATACTGAAATATTTGAATATGCCATTAAATCTCCTTTACATCCCAAATATTGAGTTTGTAAAGATATTAAGAATATTAATTTTCCTCTCCTAAATTTAAATAACTTATAGTAAACTTTCTTACAGTCTCTTGGTCTTACTGAATTCCAGGACTAGAATTCATCTAGTCTGCTGGAGTATCCATCTTCATGCTGTTTGTTAAGGTAACATAATTGGAGAAGGTGAACGATTCCTCTTGAAAGCCAGTGTAGGTTAACCACATTGAGATCTTATTTGTGCCACAAATACGAAATGTGAATTTGAATATTTAGTCAGGGTTTACTTTAGGGAAAAGTATCCTCATGCAAACAAACCCGTGTACGGAAAGACCTTAGACATTGAAGGGTAGGAATTGAAGTTCTCTATTTACCTTATTTATTTTACTTCAGTTAGTTTTAAGAGATCAAGGGAGCTAACTCCTGGAGCTAACAGTTAATTTCATTATGATTTAAATTTATATCGGAGAGCTTTCTTAAGAATAGATGCTGTTTCCTTTATAGCTGCTATCTGTATTTCATTACAGCTTGGTTTTCCAGGGATTACTTCCAAGTATTTCTGAAGATTCTTTTATTAGGCCTATGCTCCTATCAAAGCCGGTATAATGCGTATTTTTTTAGATCACTTTTAAGTCTGATATTTTGTTATCTTTTCATGTTCAGGTCTATTAAGGCGAAAGTCATTTGAGAGTGTGACAGTAATAACAAGTGCAGTTCTTTCAGGCTTTTTCCATATTACTATATCTGGCTTGATGGCCTTGTCTTTTATGTATCTGCCTGCCTGTATGTCTTGTCATAGAACAGTGTCACTTTTCTGTTTGATGTTACCGGTGGTGGTTCATATGCCCAGATGTTTGGCGATCTGTCAACTTGCATTGTTTTCACAGGTGAACATTAAAACCTTATAATAAAAAATATCTACATATAAATATGTCGTAAAAACACACCATATAAAAATGACAAAAGATACTCGATGGAAGTATACATTAGACTTTCTTGTTATATCCAGAATATCTTGTGCCTGGTTGCCAGTGTTTATGTGGTCGATTTTCATAAGTTGATTAGGAAGTAAAGCAGTGATTAATAATTTTTTTCTTCCTAACTAGCATTTCAGCCTGGCGTTGCTCGGGTGTTTGGAGGTGTATGCTGAGCAAAAAAAAAAAAAGCAGTCAACTTTTTTTTTAACTTTGACCCCTATTATGAACACTTAAAATTTATTGTTTCGGGCTCAAATCAAGTTATTAAGTTAGATCCATGTCCAAGGAACTTACATCTAAAATTTCAAGTGTTTACACCCAAAATTGGCAGAGGAGTTTGGTAGAGTTCTCAAAGGTCAAATCGTTGAACTTTGACCCCTTAACAGCCAAATTTCTGTCCGAAAACGGATTACAAAGATTTTCCCAAATGTCAGTACCCTTTATATCAAATTTTGAGTCTGTAGACTTAAAATTGACAGAGGTATTCGCTAGGGAAATGTACACACACACACATACACGTTCACTTTTATAGATATATAGATTGAATATTTACTTGTTATAGTTTCTTTTTCTGGTGATCTTTCTCTGTTTCCTATAAGCAGAATTGGAATGGTACTGTGAAGTGTCTCGTTTAATAGTACACATTGTGATGGCATAACTCGGGAAGTATGGTCTTGTAGACAGGCTAATGTTTGGTATCTGGTTTCCTGTGCTTTGATTGCATATGCTAACCAACAAACTTCACAAGAAAAAAGTTTCTCTCTTGTGTGTATTCTTGTATGTTAGGTTACCACTGTCTGGTTGCATGTGGTTTGATTGTATAGATTTGCAAATTGCAAAACATTATATATCCCAAAATAAAGATGGGATATATATTAGTATTATTGTTCTTAGTATTGATCCTAGTTTACATTTGTGCCCTTTCATCTCCAGTATGTTTTTGTAATACTTCATCAGGATTTACTACTAAGCAAAAATATCCACACGCCAAGGTGTCCTAACATACCTGGTATTAAGTAACTAAATATACTCGAGGATAGTGTCTCGTAGTCATTCATTTTATTTAGATTTGCAAGATATTATTAAAATATACAGATATGTGTAAGTATTAATGTTCCTATTTCTCAAACTTAAGTGCTGATGAATAATATTTTCTTTCTAGTTCAGCAGTTAACTGTTATAGGTTTGTGATCACATCATTTAGAGTAAAACTTTAAATCTCATGTAGAAGATACCATATTTTAGTGTCAAATAATATATTAATATTATTGAATTTACTTTTAAGCAAAATATCCACACGTCAAGGTGTTATAACAAACCCTGTATACAATGACCAAAATAAAAGCCATATTAAACAGACATTATGTAGGTCTCAAACACTATACATTTTTGTTTCTGTATTTACAACTTATTATAAGAAATGAAAATGGCGTCCAAAATTTAACACATTGTAAAAATCTACAGCAGAAAGTTTATAAAAAAACAATTACCAGCTTTTATATGTATTTTCGTGTCATACGATTTATTTTATAAGTGTAAGTATTAATGTTCCTAGTGATCATGTTTATATTTATATATTTTTTATCCTCTCCATCATGTTTTTATCCAGTATTCAGATTTTCTTTGGATATCCATGGATAAGTTTCTGGTGTCTGGTTGCCTGTACCTTGGTTGCATATGCTGAGTGACAAACTTCACAAGAAAAAGGTTTCTCTCCAGTGTGGGTTCTCATGTGTATACGTACTTTGGCTCTTTCACAAAAGGCTGCGCCACACACTTCACAGGAATAAGGTTTCTCTCCAGTGTGTTTTCGCCTGTGAACATTCAAACCTGAT
>NW_027633820.1:0-29935 GCF_053919585.1 Euprymna scolopes
TGTGCTAATTTGGCTTGCGATATTCGTGTTCACCATACCTGAACAAACTGACGGTTGTCCCCTCATTCCGGAGACGAGTTTTCCCGGGACAAGTTGTCCGGGCACTGGTATAAGTGCAATAGGTTCATCAGAGCACATCCCATTAAAGTACTTGTAAGCAGGGATACAACACTGAGGCGATGGGACAGACCTTGGAGATTGACCTATAGCACGGGGCCTATTAGATTAGATACTCTTTTTTTATGCTCAACGATAAAAACCGTCTTCTTCATCTGTGTTTGCTTCTCATTGTCGCTTTATCTCTGATAAGAGTTTCGCTTATGTGAAATAGAAAACATGTTCGAACGTTTGCTGACATTTATTGGATGTGTTGCTACCAGTATTTTGCTTAATTTTCGAGTTTGGAGCGATTATCGAGTCTCACAAGATGTCTGTAAAATGTCAGACACTTCTTTATTGTTCTAACTTAAAACTGTGCGCTACTTTTGTTTGTGTGTTTTAAAATAAGTTAAAACAACAAAAATGTGATCTAGATAGGTAGAAGGGTAACTTATCTTGCCTTTAGTAACATTAATTTTCTTATATATTTATTTGTTCACTACTTTTTCGTTTTGTTCTTATTGAATGCGAAATATTCGCCGTGGAATTTCCACAGGTCACGATTATTTCGTTTTATTAATCTTAAGTTTCATAGAATAAAAAGTTCAGACACAACTTTGTCGAGCCATTTTTAATCGATTTCATTTAACTTCTGTTTGACCCCGGCACGTGCAGTGCAGAGAACACGATCCTTTCTCTCCTTCCCCCCACTTTCTCTCTTCTTTAGCTTGGTGAGAAGCGATGCTTATGTGTGCGTGCGTGCGTGTGTGCGTTTCACCAAATCGTGAGAAGCGATGCGTGCGTGCGTGCGTTTCACCAAATGGTGAGAAGCGATGCTTATGTGTGCGTGCGTGCGTGCGTGCGTTTCACCAAAATTTAAAAAAATAAAAACTTTTTTCCCCGACCGGCCGGATTAGGGTTGTGGGGTGTGGTTAGAGTTTATAAAAACAAATGTTAGCAATAAAAACTTTTTAAAACCAAGTTAGAAAAAAGAAAACAATTTACTTCCCCACCAAATTATCGTATTATTGGAGGCCCCGATTCTTCTTTTTTTTTTAGGCGATGTAATAAACCATATTTTTGAGTAGGTTTATTCCTCTCTGTATTTTGGTTTGTATATTTTTCATGTTGCAAAAATGCTCCCGGGTGATCTTTTTAGGATTCTAAAGGTTTGCTTTTTTTTTTGTTTACACTTTTTAAATGTAAAAAAATGTAAACCGGCAGTTTACGATTTGAAAGGCATCGTTAAAATGATATTTTCCCCTAGTTCTTTCAACTTTATATTTTTATTTCGTCGTCTTCAAGTCCAATGCAAACAAGTTCTTGATGAGCCGTTCCTCTTAAGTAATCCAATTTACCATATTGACACTTCTAACGATTACTATGATATTGTCCCATTGACATTGTACACACTTTAACCCTTATCCTCGAGTGGCCTCTGGGGCTTGATAAGTAGTGATTCCTTTATAAAATAAAAAAAATATTTCAATACTTTGATGGTGAATCTATAGTCAGTCTGTGCTAATTTTCCTTGCGATATTCCTAACCAAACATGGCGACATGAAACAGTCGCTACTCAGTTAGCCATAAAATTTGATTTTCTTATTTAAAAAATAAAACTTGATCAAAATATGATTTTTGGAATATGATGTTTTTGTTTTGTCATAGGTACATACATGGAAGTAACTAAATATTGTTGTTAGTGATCTTGCTTCTTTTGGGTTACAATATGTCTCAATTCAGTCCTAGTAGATGTAGAACAGTTGAGGTAGTAGGGTCAGTTTGTGAATACATTAGTGATACAATTTGAACACAGAAGATGCTACTGTGATCGTAAGAATTAAATGGAGTAATTTCAGGACACTTTTGTTATCACTAACCAGCAGAGCGTTAACAGTAACAAACAACCAAGAGAGGAGGTTATTGTATGTGAACAGTGATGATGCATGGCAAGTGAAATCAGACCAGTGAGGGTTGAGGACATGCGTTGCATGGAGAGAAATGATACGAGAATGATATGATGGATGTGTAATGCCAGTCTTAAAGACAAGCTTAGATCTGAGGACCTTAGAGAAATCTGGACAGTATAGAGAGATGTGTGAGAACAGGAGACTTTGTTGGTTTGGTCACATTGAAAAAAAAATGGATGAGAGTTCTTGGTTTAGTAGATGTAGAACAGTTAAGGTAGCAAGGTCAGTTTCTAAAGGCCATATAACGCATACCAGCATGTAAAGCAAGAAGTGTCTATCAAGCATGTGTGTGCAATGCAATGATGTATGCAAATGAATCATGAACAGTAAGGGTTGAGGATATGTGTTGCATGGAGAGGAATGATATGAGAATGATATGATGGATGTGTAATGTGTGTATTAACGATAGGCTTAGACCTAATGACATCAGAGGAAGATTAAATCTGGTCAGAACAGGTGTGATGGTAGCCGGGTTGAACAATAGTTTCTCGTCAGCCAAGAAAAACAAACGCGCAACACAAATTCGTTTGTAAGAAAGATATAAAATTATTATTTTATTTCTTGTCTCGTGTGCGTGCTTCCAACCAGTAGATGGAGGGCGAAGCAGGAGGTGGCAGATTCAGCAACATCTCGTGCTGTTATCGCTTTTTGACTGCTTGACTCGTGTTTTACCTGCTTATATATATACTGATCTGTTCTCTAGCAGGTGTTTCAACCTGTGGGGGTCAATTATTTGACCTATTCACCTCCAGCGACGTCAGTTTTGACAGCTTCACGATATCACTGGGTGCATTTTAGCTTCCGACTGTCCTGCATGTGTGTGCGTGTGTGCATAGTCTTGACATGCAACATAGGGAGATGGGTGTAGAAAAGTAGACTTTGATGGTATGGTCACATTGAAAGAACAGATGAAAATTCTTTGGTTAGTAGATGTAGAAGGGTCAGTTCCATAAAAGTTCAAGGAAAACATGGGAAAAAGTGATAAGGATGGAGTTAAGAGAGATAAAGGCCTGGGCAGAGATAGGTTATCGTAGAAATCAATTTCTTAAAGCCGTTGGACATATGTTAGTATTTAATCTCGGAATTTGATACATTCATGGCTTGATATTCTGTTATAATTTCTTTAAAAAAAATAAAAATAAATAAATAAAAAAAATACTTTTAGTACACCTAAATATTTTACAAAAAAAAATATTTTTTTAAACGTCAAGCAAAAAAATAACACATTTAATTCAACCAATTCTACCCAAAACGTTTTCAAATGAAAAAAAAAAATTATTTGATATGTAAAAAAAAAATAAAAATAAAGGAAAAAGGGAACAATAAAAAATCCATCAAAAACGCATTAAAATTTATTTCATATGCTTAAAAAAAAGGGAATAATAATAAAAAAAAAAAACATTAAAATTTATTTAATATTTAAAAAAAAGAGAACATTTCATCAAAGTAAAAAATTATTTATTACAAACAAAACATTAAAGAAGAAAATACTATTTTGGAAAAACAATTTTTCAGATAAACTTATTTTTTTTCTTACCATATAATATATGAATATATGTATATTATATGTGCGTATTCGCGTGTATTCCTTGGGAAGTATATATTTATACAAAAATGCATAAAAAAAATGAACACGAAAATATTAAAGTTTATAACGTTTCTACATTTATTTTCTATTAATGACCTGCAGGAATACAAAATATTATTACAAGGTGACTCAAAAAAAAAAAAAAAAAAAAAGGGGGGCCCTAACTCTAATTAGGCCTCGTTTTTTAGTGTTTTGTCCGAATGAAATGAAACTTTGGTCATAACTAGTTTATTATATTCAAAACATCACATCAAAACACTAGGGTCTTTGGCCATTTTTTCTCCGTTGACTGTAAAATGCTCAGAAAAACAATTGAATGTCCCTTTTTTTTTTTTTTTGGTGTCACCCTGTATGAAAAAAATTTTTTTTACAAGAACTATTTTCGATTGTACCTTCAGCCTTCCTCAGTGAGTTTTTAAATGTTTTTCATAATATTTTGTATTCCTGCACGTCACCAATAGAAAACGAATCCAGAAAAGTTATAAACTTTCAACTTTTCGTATTCATTTTTTATGCATTTTCATATATATATAATAAATAAAAGCAGTAATATGTGGCTACATGACATTGGTTAATACAAGAGTGCTCAATACCAAAATATGGTCAAGCTATAGTTTTTATTTGTTTTTACATAAGCATTTATATGTTGCTAAATATTCATGAGTATGTTTTGGTCAGCTGAGATATATATATATAATTTTTTTTTTTTTAAAGCCAGAGACAATGCGGGGAAAGACCGGAATTATGAAAGTAAAGAAAGAAAAACAAACAAATGTAGACGAGTGTTCTTGAGTAGAGGAGTGTCTAGCCTTTATTCGTCTATATTTTGAAAAAGAGAAGTCCCTTTCTCTCGAAATTAATCAAAGTTCCATACCACCCACGGACTTTACATACACCGGACATACCAACAACTTGGTTATAACTAATTATACATTGAGGCGAGGAAAGATAGACGAATAAAGGCTAGACACTCCTCTATTCAAGCACACCCATCAACCTTTGTTTGTTTTTCTTTCTTTACTTTCATAATTCCGGTCTTTCCCCGCATTGTCTTTGGCTTAAAAAAAAAAAAAAATTCTATATATTTCTTTACCAACAATGCTTCAAGCAAACTACTACCTACTCATATATATATATATTTCATATAATCTGAGATTATTGTTTTCCAGAGGTTAAGCAACCAATGAAGTTTAACAAGGTTAATACAAGAGTGCTCAATGCCGCAATGTTTCTACATAAGTAGTAATATGTTGCTACACAATAATGAGCATGTTTCGGTCAGTTGGTTACTAGCAACTAGAGACCTCTTCAGGCGTATACCTTGCTCTACTTCGGTATTGAGTACTTTTGTATTTATTATTAAAACTTTTGGTGGCTACTTTATCTATGGAAATTAGTAACGTTGGATTTTATATATATATATATATATATATATATATATATATATATAATATGTTGCTTTAAGTAAAAGAGAAAAGATGAAGATCAATTCCACAAAAGGAGACTTATCCGGATAATGCCAAGCTCAACAATAATTATTGGAGCTTATACAATAGGACAACAAGAGAATGAAATGAAGACACAATGCTTTATATAGGTAGATATAGAGTGGATCATTCATTGAATAATCCCCACCATGCTACCTAGCACCTTCTCTACTCTTCTGATAAGCGTTAGGCTTCGAAATGCCCTGGCATAAAGAGTCCCTTCTATCCCCCAAATTTTGCCTGTATTCGATTATTCAATAAATGACCCACTTTATATCAACCTATATATAGTTTTGTGTCTTCATTTCATACTCTTGTTGTCCTTATATATATATATATATATATATATATATATATATATACTGATGACACCACATTCTATAACTGACACGACAAGAAAACAAATTCAGAACCAATATATAATTTCCCTTACTCTAGGATTAAAAAACTTTAAAAACTTTTAATTATGATTTTCTATGTTTATTGCTTTTAGCAAATTAGGTATAAACCATTTATAATATTTGCTAATATTTTTTCCTCTGAGGAGATGGGTAAACAGCTCTTTTTATCCCATTTAACTTAAAGATTATATATATATATATATATATATATATATATATATATATATATATATATATATATACTGATGACACCACACTCTATAACTGACTGTCGAAGGTCAAGCGTAACGTGAACCGACATCTTGCTGCCCAACTCCCTACATAGTACCCCAGTAGCCCCCTACACCAAAGCGGCAATGTGCCTTGTTTGAGGTGAAAATGTAAAAAAAATAAAATAAAATAAATTAAAAAAAAAAAAATTTTTTTTTTTAATTTTCTCGGAAACAAAGCGAAGCTACCGAACGGGCTAATCCTCTTAATCCTGCTTTACGCATGCAAAGCATGGACGCTGAACGTAGACTGACAAAGGAGGCTCTACAGTAGTAGAAATGAGATGCCCCAAAAGACTCCTTGAAATGTCATACAAGAACCATGTTACCAATAATGAAGTTCGCAGAGAGGTCACTCAACAATCGCGTCACTATAAAGAACTACTGACCACTGTGAAGAACAGGAAACTCAGATGGTATGGGCACACAACACGTTCAGAATGACTTGTACAGACTATCCTGCATGGAACACTCCAGAGGAAGAGATGACGAGGCATACAAAAGAAGTATCGATCGTAAAATATGCTTAAATATGATATTTTGATTAATCCAGATTTTGTATTTATTAATTATATTGGACCAAATATATTGCAATGATTTATAAAAAAAAAAAAAAAAAATTTGTGCGCCACTACTGAGAATCAAAACAAAAACGTTTAGCTTACGATTTACTTTTTCCTTTGACGTTTATGACTGACCTATGAAGACATGTTTGCTGCAAGGCTAAAAATTAAAACATGACCCGATAGCTATTACGTTATGCATGCATATTCATAATGCTGTCGTTCATCTTCATCTGGCAAATTTAATTTTTTTTCTTCATTTTCACACTTTTGTACGAATTTCCCCCCCCCCGGCTAAAGCCCAAATATAACGTTTTACATGGGTTCGAATACCTTATATATGAAGTTTCATGTCTGTAGACCAAAAACTGATAGGAGTTTGGTAGGCAAAATTTTTAAAGCAAATATATATACGCATACATAAATATATACAGAAAGAGGTTTGTATTTAACTTTTTTTTTTACACAAATATTATGCATATTCTTTTAAACACTCATTTTAATTAATTTCCGATTAGTTTTTTTTTCTTATGGGATGATCATCTTTAGTTAACTACTAGCGGAGGTACCCGGTGTTGCCCGGGTGTTTGGAGGTGTGTGTGTTGGTGTGTTGTTGGAGGGGGAGGGGTAGATAAAACAACCCTGTTTAAAAAAAAAAACGTTGGGCGGGTGTTTGGAGGTGTAAAAGAAAAATAAAAGTTTTAATAGGAAGGTAGGCTCGAACCCGAAGCCTTGACGCGAAGGTGGAAACGAAAGGGGGGAAAAAACTCAGACACCTAACCATCTCGGCCATGAGGAAGGGAAAGCAGTCTTAATTTAACGTTTATAAAGTGAAATTGTCAGGTGCGAGAAAGTTAAATTGCAAGATGTTTGACCTTATTAAGGTCAAACATGACGCGATTTGCGCTGCAAGACAGTTTCTGTTTCCCCCACTCCATCATTTGCTTTTATTATACTGAAAAGCGTAACAGACACGATGATTGAAAAAAAATCTCAAAAATAGCGCGTAAAAGTTGGGCAAATTAAAGATACATGCGACTCCCGTTAAGTCATGATATTATTTAGACAGCATATAAAGTTTTAAGCGCCTACCCCCACCCCCACGAGAAGTCCAAAAAGTACACACACACACTAACACATTTTCGCTTTTATATATATATAGATTACGTGTAATTATATTAATGCAGATATTCTACATGATTTATACTTGCATAATATTTGCATAAAAAGTTTATAGTAAACACAAACCTCTTTCTACAGGGTGACCAAAAAAAAAAAAAAAAAAAAAAAAAAAAATGCCATCTAGAACATATGCTGTAGAACGGAGAAAAAAAAGGCCAAAGTCCCTAGTGTTTTGATGTGATGTTTTGAATATAATAAACTAGTTATAACCAAAGTTTCATTTCATTCGGACAAAACAGTAAGAAACAGGGCCTAATTAGAGCTGGGGCCCGTTTTTTTATATATATAATATATATTGATGTATGCGTGTATATATTTTATATAAGAAACAAACTTTTTTAAATTAAAAAAAAAAATCATTCTGGCAATGTTTTCTTCATTAGAGTTAATCCAATGAATTCTTACATTTATATAGTAGTGCTCAAGATAAAAATAGAGCTATATATTTAGTATAAATTTTTCTTCATACAAACACTTTAGCTACACATGTGCAGACATGTTTCAGCAAACTTTGTCAGGCAGAATCCCTAGAAAACGACTTCCAGTCCCTAGTAGAATGGGGCCGTAAACAGATGGTAACATTTAATGCTACTAAGACTAAGCGGCTTTCCTTTAACAATTAGAAGACTTTGTTCCCAGTGACTGATAGCTATGACTAATAACACCCTGCCTGAGAACTCTTCCTTCAAACACCTCAGCTTAACATTCACAGACAACATGAAGTGGAACAAATGCATTGAGGATATTGCAAAGTCTGCTGCAAAGAAAGTGGGCTCCCCGTACCGTGCTAGAAAATTACTCCCACCAGAGAGCATCCTATATGTTTACAAAGCTGCAATTCATCCATGCATGGAATATTGTTGCCTTCGATAAGGTATGGCATAAGGGCCTACTTCACAAGATTTCAGGTTACGGTATTACTGGAAATGTTTTCTCAGTCATTAAATCATTTCTCTCTGATAGGTTCATAATAGTGGTTGATGGGCAGAAATCAGAGGCCCACAGTATTAATACTGGAGTCCCCCAGGGGTCCATCCTGGGCCCAACTCTCTTCCAGATCTACATCAATGATCTCCCTAAACACATACTTAAATCATTCGTTGACATCTATGCTGATGACATGACCATCTATGGCAACACATCAAAGGCTGTAAATGTAAGTTCTCTCTGATTCTCTCTCCTCTGATCTTGAGCGCGTGGTACAATGGGGGAAGAGGTGGCTGGTCACTTTTAATGCATCAAAACCAAGCTTCTATCTTTACATCATCAACGCTCTGATCCCCATCTGGCATCAATTGAAATGGATGGCTCTCGTCTTGGGGAAGCTCCATGTTTTGACAAGCCTCTGGGTTTGTATTTTGTTTAATTTTCTATTTTTGAGCGATTACCTAGACTCCAAAAATGTGATCTCCTTGCGTCAGCCATTTTTTCTTGGTGCTTAACACTCAACACTACCTGTTTTTCGAACTGAATCGCTAGTTTGTATGGTTTCTAACCATTAACGTTTACCTTGTGAACTCGGAGTATGAGAAATTCCCATATGCATAAAATAAAATCCCTGAAAAAAAAAAAAAAATACCCCAACTTATGAAGAATTCTTGATAAAATTAATTGTAAAAAAAACATTACTAATGTGCCATCAGCTAAAATCGAAACCAAAATCAAAACTTATGAAGAATTCTTGATAAAATTATATTTTAAAAAATAGATTAATGGACTGCCAGTAGCTATAATCGAAACCAAAACTTATGAAGAATTCTTGGTAAAATTATTTATGACAAGAAATGGATTGTTGGTTGTGTTTTGGTTGGTTTTCGTTTTGCGGCATATCAACCTTTTTCAGGTTATTTAATGCCGAATCTAGTTATTTTGAGGAACGATTTTTAATGGAGTATATTTGTTTTTTAAATCAGATTCTATTCAACCCATAGTTGGGACCCTAACAGGTACTACCACTCCGAGTCAGAGTGGACCTGGGAGCAATGGCAATTAAAGGGTGGCTCCACACTCCACAAAACCCACAAGTTGGGGCCTCACCACTGGATATAGTTTAAGGTTATATCCAGGACCACAATAAATGGAAGGTCATAACAATAAAATGAGTTAAAATAGGCCTTATTTGGGGGGAACAATAGAAAAGGAAAAAATTATTAGAAAAAGCTAAACCTAGATAAGCTGTAGCTGAAATGGTTGCATATATGTAGCCAAAATATTTTTAAATAAAAGTTATTGTGATGTATACTAAATATATATTCCTAGGTTTCTGACTGTGAGATTCATTTGGAGTCCCAATGATAACATGGAAATGTTGATCGATTCGCACAAACTTCTTTCAATGTTTTATATATATATATATATATATATATATATATACTTAAAAATGCTAGGTTTATTTTTGGTGTCTAAAAAACCACCACCCAAAATTTCTGCTGATGAGACTGCTCAAAAAACTATATCATAAAATTATTGTCTAAGACTCAGTGTCTATCACAATAAAAACATTGTTTCCGAAACGATCGTACAATTTATTGCTTTTGTTTGTTCTTCCTTATGAAACAGATTTTTAATTTTAATTATAAATTATCAATCATCTTACTAAATATTGAAATAGCTTTAGGACATGTATGTCTATCGAGCTTATTATATATCTACATTACAACGAGCACTGTTTTGTTTTCTTTTAATTGTATTAATGAATTTACTAACACATTAAAATATACTCTGCTCTTTAGACTCTTGTTCTAATCCCCTAAATATAAATATATATATATATATATATATATATATATATATATATATATGCCATTGTTTATGAGACAAACAAAATAATAAGACAAAGAAGGTGGGCTCTCTCAACGGTGCTAGAAAACTACTTACGCCTGAAAGTATCCTGTACCTCTTTAAGGCCACCATTCGCCCATGTATGGAGTACTGTTGCCACATTTGGGCTGGTGCATCTGCTACTAGTCTCTCACTCCTTGACACCCTGATAGATCATGAACTCATCTAAACTTCATCCCTCTGCTTGTTCTACAAGTATTTTAATGGTGGATGCTCCAACAAACTACAAGCACTTGTACCCCCCCTCGACATAAATACCCCAGATAAACCCGACAAGCAGCTAAATCCCACCCCTTCACAGTAAAGATCCCTAGATGTAAAAAAGCCTTCTACTCTAATAGTTTCTTCCCCAGAACTGCAAGACTTCGGAACTCCCTTCCGGGATTTTGCTTTCCCAACTGTACTGACATGCAGAAGTTAAAATGTAATGTGAACAAACATCTTATCTCCCTTCATAATACCCCTGCAACTTAGGGCCTCGATAGTAGCCCCCTACTTCAAAGTGGCACTGTGCCTTGTTTGTGGTGGAAAAAAAAAAAAGAGGAAAGAAAGTTTTCCTTCTTTTAATATCATAAGCGACGATTGTCCGTTTCGATATCGTGTTGATGGCCGGATGTTGAATTAGCAGAATGAAACAACGAGAGACAAGACGCGTGCAAAAGCGTTCACAAATTTATCATTCACACGCACTTGAAACGCGGTGACTTATTCCGCCTCAAAAACTTGTCGACTTCTACAAACGGTTCAGCCGATCGAGACCTCTTCTGTGGCGTCGCACATTTCATGGGCGATGATGGCGTTTTGTCGTACAAGGCTCTGTACGTTGTAGACTTTTTCATCTGTGTGTCCAAGTCCTTCACAATTAAGAGATTCTGCAGTTTTCCGCAGTCATTCACAACATCCTAATAACGAAAAAAAAAAATTATTACTATGGTGTTGTGAAATGGGGAAGAAAGAGAAAAAAAAGAGAAAAAGAACAAATAGGTTTATCAGCAAAATAATAGATAGAAAGTTGTTCACAAAGGCACACAAAAGGAAGCTGATATATGATTGTTAATCAAAATGTGATAGTGAGAATAACAAAAGGATCGAACAATGAATATAGACATATTTAAAGTTGTTTGCAGGCACTTTTAGGAAGTGGCTATATGTTTAGCAACAGTTCATGACAGTTGGAAATGCTGTAAGTTGAGCAAAAAAAAAAGTGGTAGTAGGCAGGCAGGCTCGAACCCCTACCGCGAAGGAGGAAAAGAAAGTGAAAAAAAAATGTGACGTGTTAGCTATTGCGCCAGTCTCCAAACTGGAAGTGATATAGGTTTAAATTAAGGCTAGTCAATCAAAAAGAGACGATGACTTTCGAAAATATCAGTGAAAAAAGCGACCCCTTCTTGTAGAAAAGTGCCCAGTTGAGGGTGAAGGAATTAATGTTTTTGGTCAATTTTTCTATATTTGTCGTCCGAAGGGTCAAGCTTCAAAATGATACGAATTTTGTGAAAATCCATCGCCTCTGTTGAAAGTTTTTGCGAGACATACATACATACATTTAAACAAACAGGTGAGATTTATATTATAGACTAGTGGGGTATCTGGCGTTGCCCAGGTGTTTGAAGGTGTGTATGTTGGGGGGGGGGATCACAAAAAAAAAAAAAAAAAAAAAAACTGCCGGCGTTGCTTGTCTGGTAAAAGAAAAAAAGTTTTGGTAGGTAGGTAGGTAGGTAGGTAGGTAGGATCGAACCTGGAACCTTGTGGCAAAGGTGGAAAAAAATCCACGGCAGAGCAACAGAAAAGCGATTGGATTTAACAATTAAAACTTAAATGCGCGATTTTAATGATAATGAGGTAAAACATATCCTGCAGTTAAGTTTCGCTAGGTATAGGTAGGTGACAATCCTACAGACCAAGGCAAGTCAACGTGTATTCAATTGAAAATTTCTAAGTCCAAACAAGAGGGGATGTAGGTATAGGTAGATGACAATCCTATAGACCAAGTCAAGTCAACGTGTATTCAATTGAAAATTTCTAAATCCAAACAAGAGGGGATGTAGGTATAGGTTGATGACAATCCTATAGACCAAGTCAAGTCAATGTGTATTCAATTGAAAATTTCTAAGTCCAAACAAGAGGGGACGAAGGTATAGGTAGAACAGAATCCTATAGATCAAGGCAAGTCAACGTGTATTCAATTGAAAATTTCTAAGTCCAAACAAGAAGGGATGTAGGTATAGGTACGTGACAATCCTATAGACCAAGTCATCCCAGGGTGTATTCAATTGAAAATCTCTAAGTCCAAACAAGAGGGGACGAAGGTATAGGTAAATGAGAATCCTATAGACCAAAGCAAGTCAACGTGTATTCAATGTAAAATTTCTAAGTCCAAACAAGAAGGGACGAAGTTATAGGTAGGTGACAATCCTATAGACCAAAGCAAGTCAACATGTATTCAATTGAAAATTTCTAAGTCCAACCAAGAGGGGATGTAGGTATAGGTAGCTGACAATCCTATAGACCAAAGCAAGTCAACGTGTATTCAATTGAAAATTTCTAAGTCCAAACAAGAGGGGATGTAGGTATAGGTAGCTGACAATCCTATAGACCAAAGCAAGTCAACATGTATTCAATTGAAAATTTCTAAGTCCAAACAAGAAGGGACGTAGGTATAGGTAGGTGACAATCCTATAGACCAAGGCATCTCAGATTGTATTCAATTGAAAATTTCTAAGTCCAAACAAGAGGGGATGTAGGTATAGGTAGGTGACAATCCTATAGACCAAGCAAGTCAACATGTATTCAATTGAAAATTTCTAAGTCCAACCAAGACGGGATGTAGGTATAGGTAGCTGACAATCCTATAGACCAAAGCAAGTCAACATGTATTCAATTGAAAATTTCTAAGTCCAAACAAGAGGGGATGTAGGTATAGGTAGCTGACAATCCTATAGACCAAAGCAAGTCAACATGTATTCAATTGAAAATTTCTAAGTCCAAACAAGAAGGGACGTAGGTATAGGTAGGTGACAATCCTATAGACCAAGGCATCTCAGATTGTATTCAATTGAAAATTTCTAAGTCCAACCAAGAGGGGATGTAGGTATAGATAGGTGACAATCCTATAGACCAAAGCAAGTCAACGTGTATTCAATTGAAAATTTCTAAGTCCAAACAAGAGGGGATGTATGTATAGGTAGGTGACAATCCTATAGACCAATGCAAGTCAACGTGTATTCAATTGAAAATTTCTAAGTTCAAACAAGAGGGGATGTAGGTATAGGTAGGTGACAATCCTATAGACCAAGGCAAGTCAACGTGTATTCAATTGAAAATTTCTAAGTCCAAACAAGAGGGGATGTAGGTATAAGTAGCTGACAATCCTATAGACCAAGGCAAGACAACGTGTATTCAATTGAAAATTTCTAAGTTCAAACAAGAGGGGATGTAGGTATAGGAAGATGAGAATCCTATAGACCAAGGCAAGTCAACGTGTATTCAATTGAAAATTTCTAAGTCCAAACAAGAGGGGATGTAGGTATAAGTAGCTGACAATCCTATAGACCAATGCAAGTCAACGTGTATTCAATTGAAAATTTCTAAGTCCAAACAAGAGGGGATGTAGGTATAGGTAGGTGACAATCCTATAGACCAAAGCAAGTCAACGTGTATTCAATTGAAAATTTCTAAGTCCAAACAAGAGGGGATGTATGTATAGGTAGATGAGAATCCTATAGACCAAAGCAAGTCAACGTGTATTCAATTGAAAATTTCTAAGTCCAAACAAGAGGGGATGTATGTATAGGTAGATAAGAATCCTATAGACCAAGGCAAGACAACGTGTATTCAATTGAAAATTTCTAAGTCCAAACAAGAGGGGATGTAGGTATAGGTAGGTGACAATCCTATAGACCAAAGCAAGTCAACGTGTATTCAATTGAAAATTTCTAAGTCCAAACAAGAGGGGATGTAGGTATAGGTAGATGACAATCCTATAGACCAAGGCAAGACAACGTGTATTCAATTGAAAATTTCTAAGTTCAAACAAGAGGGGATGTAGGTATAGGTAGGTGACAATCCTATAGACCAAGGCAAGTCAACGTGTATTCAATTGAAAATTTCTAAGTCCAAACAAGAGGGGATGTAGGTATAAGTAGCTGACAATCCTATAGACCAATGCAAGTCAACGTGTATTCAATTGAAAATTTCTAAGTCCAAACAAGAGGGGATGTAGGTATAGGTAGATGAGAATCCTATAGACCAAAGCAAGTCAACGTGTATTCAATTGAAAATTTCTAAGTCCAAACAAGAGGGGATGTATGTATAGGTAGATAAGAATCCTATAGACCAAGGCAAGACAACGTGTATTCAATTGAAAATTTCTAAGTCCAAACAAGAGGGGATGTAGGTATAGGTAGATGACAATCCTATAGACCAAGGCAAGACAACGTGTATTCAATTGAAAATTTCTAAGTTCAAACAAGAGGGGATGTAGGTATAGGTAGGTGACAATCCTATAGACCAAAGCAAGTAAACGTGTATTCAATTGAAAATTTCTAAGTCCAAACAAGAGGGGATGTAGGTATAGGTAGCTGACAATCCTATAGACCAAGGCAAGACAACGTGTATTCAATTGAAAATTTCTAAGTCCAAACAAGAAGGGATGTAGGTATAGGTTGATGACAATCCTATAGACCAAGGCATCTCAGATTGTATTCAATTGAAAATTTCTAAGTCCAAACAAGAGGGGATGTAGGTATAGGAAGATGAGAATCCTATAGACCAATGCAAGTCAACGTGTATTCAATTGAAAATTTCTAAGTCCAAACAAGAGGGGATGTAGGTATAGGTAGGTGAGAATCCTATAGACCAAGGAATCTCAGATTGTATTCAATTGAAAATTTCTAAGTCCAAACAAGAGGGGATGTAGGTATAGGTTGATGACAATCCTATAGACCAAGGCAAGTCAACGTGTATTCAATTGAAAATTTCTAAGTCCAAACAAGAGGGGACGAAGGTATAGGTAGAACAGAATCCTATAGACCAAGTCAAGTCAACGTGTATTCAATTGAAAATTTCTAAGTCCAAACAAGAAGGGACGTAGGTATAGGTTGATGACAATCCTATAGACCAAGGCAAGTCAACGTGTATTCAATTGAAAATTTCTAAGTCCAAACAAGAGGGGATGTAGGTATAGGTAGGTGACAATCCTATAGACCAAGGCATCTCAGATTGTATTCAATTGAAAATTTCTAAGTCCAAACAAGAGGGGATGTAGGTATAGGTAGGTGACAATCCTATAGACCAAGGCATCTCAGATTGTATTCAACTGAAAATTTCTAAGTCCAAACAAGAGGGGATGTAGGTATAGGAAGATGAGAATCCTATAGACCAAGTCAAATCAACGTGTATTCAATTGAAAATTTCTAAGTCCAAACAAGAAGGGACGTAGGTATAGGTAGGTGACAATCCTATAGACCAAGGCATCTCAGATTGTATTCAATTGAAAATTTCTAAGTCCAAACAAGAGGGGATGTAGGTATAGGTTGATGAGAATCCTATTGACCAAGGCAAGTCACCGTGTATTCAACTGAAAATTTCTAAGTCCAAACAAGAGGGGATGTAGGTATAGGTTGATGAGAATCCTATTGACCAAGACAAGTCAACGTGTATTCAATTGAAAATTTCTAAGTCCAAACAAGAGGGGATGTAGGTATAGGTAGGTGACAATCCTATAGACCAAGGCATCTCAGATTGTATTCAATTGAAAATTTCTAAGTCCAAACAAGAGGGGATGTAGGTATAGGTAGGTGACAATCCTATAGACCAAGGCATCTCAGATTGTATTCAACTGAAAATTTCTAAGTCCAAACAAGAGGGGATGTAGGTATAGGAAGATGAGAATCCTATAGACCAAGTCAAATCAACGTGTATTCAATTGAAAATTTCTAAGTCCAAACAAGAAGGGACGTAGGTATAGGTAGGTGACAATCCTATAGACCAAGGCATCTCAGATTGTATTCAATTGAAAATTTCTAAGTCCAAACAAGAGGGGATGTAGGTATAGGTTGATGAGAATCCTATTGACCAAGGCAAGTCACCGTGTATTCAACTGAAAATTTCTAAGTCCAAACAAGAGGGGATGTAGGTATAGGTTGATGAGAATCCTATTGACCAAGACAAGTCAACGTGTATTCAATTGAAAATTTCTAAGTCCAAACAAGAGGGGATGTAGGTATAGGTAGGTGACAATCCTATAGACCAAGGCATCTCAGATTGTATTCAACTGAAAATTTCTAAGTCCAAACAAGAGGGGATGTAGGTATAGGAAGATGAGAATCCTATAGACCAAGTCAAATCAACGTGTATTCAATTGAAAATTTCTAAGTCCAAACAAGAGGGGACGTAGGTATAGGTTGATGACAATCCTATAGACCAAGGCAAGTCAACGTGTATTCAATTGAAAATTTCTAAGTCCAAACAAGAGGGGATGTAGGTATAGGTTGATGACAATCCTATAGACCAAGGCAAGTCAACGTGTATTCAATTGAAAATTTCTAAGTCCAAACAAGAGGGGATGTAGGTATAGGTTGATGACAATCCTATAGACCAAGGCAAGTCAACGTGTATTCAATTGAAAATTTCTAAGTCCAAACAAGAGGGGATGTAGGTATAGGTTGATGACAATCCTATAGACCAAGACAAGTCAACGTGTATTCAATTGAAAATTTCTAAGTCCAAACAAGAGGGGATGTAGGTATAGGTTGATGACAATCCTATAGACCAAGGCAAGTCAACGTGTATTCAATTGAAAATTTCTAAGTCCAAACAAGAGGGGATGTAGGTATAGGTTGATGACAATCCTATAGACCAAGGCAAGTCAACGTGTATTCAATTGAAAATTTCTAAGTCCAAACAAGAGGGGATGTAGGTATAGGTTGATGACAATCCTATAGACCAAGGCAAGTCAACGTGTATTCAATTGAAAATTTCTAAGTCCAAACAAGAGGGGATGTAGGTATAGGTTGATGACAATCCTATAGACCAAGGCAAGTCAACGTGTATTCAATTGAAAATTTCTAAGTCCAAACAAGAGGGGATGTAGGCATAGGTAGGTGACAATCCTATAGACCAAGGCAAGTCAATGTGTATTTAACTGAAAATTTCTAAGTCCAAACAAGAGGGGATGTAGGTATAGGTTGATGACAATCCTATAGACCAAGGCAAGTCACCGTGTATTCAACTGAAAATTTCTAAGTCCAAACAAGAGGGGATGTAGGTATAGGTTGATGAGAATCCTATTGACCAAGACATCTCAGATTGTATTCAATTGAAAATTTCTAAGTCCAAACAAGAGGGGATGTAGGTATAGGTAGGTGACAATCCTATAGACCAAGGCATCTCAGATTGTATTCAATTGAAAATTTCTAAGTCCAAACAAGAGGGGATGTAGGTATAGGTAGGTGACAATCCTATAGACCAAGGCATCTCAGATTGTATTCAATTGAAAATTTCTAAGTCCAAACAAGAGGGGATGTAGGTATAGGTAGGTGACAATCCTATAGACCAAGGCATCTCAGATTGTATTCAATTGAAAATTTCTAAGTCCAAACAAGAGGGGACGTAGATATAGGTAGGTGACAATCCTAAAGACCAAGGCATCTCAGATTGTATTCAATTGAAAATTTCTAAGTCCAAACAAGAGGGAATGTAGGTATAGGTAGGTGACAATCCTATAGACCAAGGCATCTCAGATTGTATTCAATTGAAAATTTCTAAGTCCAAACAAGAGGGAATGTAGGTATAGGTAGGTGACAATCCTATAGACCAAGGCATCTCAGATTGTATTCAATTGAAAATTTCTAAGTCCAAACAAGAGGGGATGTAGGTATAGGTAGGTGACAATCCTATAGACCAAGGCATCTCAGATTGTATTCAATTGAAAATTTCTAAGTCCAAACAAGAGGGGACGTAGATATAGGTAGGTGACAATCCTAAAGACCAAGGCATCTCAGATTGTATTCAATTGAAAATTTCTAAGTCCAAACAAGAGGGAATGTAGGTATAGGTAGGTGACAATCCTATAGACCAAGGCATCTCAGATTGTATTCAATTGAAAATTTCTAAGTCCAAACAAGAGGGGATATAGGTATAGGAAGATGAGAATCCTATAGACCAAGGCAAGTCAACGTGTATTCAATTGAAAATTTCTAAGTCCAAACAAGAGGGGATGTAGGTATAGGAAGATGAGAATCCTATAGACCAAGGCAAGTCAACGTGTATTCAATTGAAAATTTCTAAGTCCAAACAAGAGGGGACGTAGGTATAGGAAGATGAGAATCCTATAGACCAAGGCAAGTCAACGTGTATTCAATTGAAAATTTCTAAGTCCAAACAAGAGGGGACGTAGGTATAGGAAGATGAGAATCCTATAGACCAAGGCAAGTCAACGTGTATTCAATTGAAAATTTCTAAGTCCAAACAAGAAGGGACGTAGGTATAGGTAGGTGACAATCCTATAGACCAAGGCATCTCAGATTGTATTCAATTGAAAATTTCTAAGTCCAAACAAGAGGGGATGTAGGTATAGATAGGTAAGAATCCTATAGACCAAGTCAAGTCAACGTGTATTCAATTGAAAATTTCTAAGTCCAAACAAGAGGGGACGTAGGTATAGGAAGATGAGAATCCTATAGACCAAGGCAAGTCAACGTGTATTCAATTGAAAATTTCTACGTCCAAACAAGAGGGGACGAAGGTATAGGTAGAACAGAATCCTATAGACCAAGGCAAGACAACGTGTATTCAATTGAAAATATTTAAGTCCAAACAAGAGGGGATGTAGGTATAGGTAGATGACAATCCTATAGGCCAAGGCAAGTCAACGTGTATTCAATTGAAAATTTCTAAGTCCAAACAGGGGGGGACGTAGGTATAGGTAGATGAGGAGATACTAGACCAACACATGTCAACGTGTATTCCATTGAAAATTTATAAGTTCAACACAGTGTAAGTAAGTGTCTGGAAGTGCCCGATCGACGCCTACTGCTATGTTTGATCCATGTAGGCGTAGCAAAATGCCTTTTAATCTGCTAGGCACATCGGGACTTAGTTTTTTTTCTGTTTTTTCTCTGCACCGTGTAGGTTGGCGTCTGGATGTGCCCGATCGATACCTACTGTTACCTTGACATATCAACGTGTATTCAAGTTAAAACTTATAACTTTAAAAACGGGAGATTGGTACCGGTAAATGAGAAGCTTATCAATCTAGACATGTTGAAATATATAAGTTCGCACATAGGGGATGGCAAGACGGGGAATAGAGATAAAGAATAAGAAAAGAGAGATAGACAGATCTAGAGAAATACAGAGGTATAAAGAGAGACAGGCAAGGGAGATAAATTTCATGATTCAACTTATATGCTAATAAGAAATAGTTGGTGTATCAGAAACACAAGCATTGTTTTTACTGGTTAATTTTACATCAGAATACACTTTTAGATTTTATGTTGATTTTTTCTATAGGGAACATTCAAATAGCACACATAACATCTAGACATATAAATATATACATAAAACAATTATAGTTATGAGATATATCTGAACTAATCCAAAAAGACAATAATGATGAATATCATCACTTACCTTGGAAAATTATCCAGGCTGTATGCCTACTCACATTCCATCAAACACCAGAAAATCATGAGCCATTGCTTGGTTGATTTTTTTTAATTTTTTTAATTTTTATTTTTTCCATACACATTTGTAATTGTGTTTTGCTTTATCAAGTATTTTTGTAGTTAATCTGTGGTGTTGGGAGAGGTGTTAACATGAATCAATTTTGCTTTACCTTTGTTTTTATACATATATTTTTCAGTTTACAGAGTCATTGCAGTACCAAGTTTGACACTGTAATTGCTTGAAAAGTATTGCATTGGGAAGGATTCTTTTTTTTTTTTGAGGTGTGTGGGAATTTCAGTAGGGGAAGTTTCTACTGATTTCAGATTCCAAGACAGCAAAGTTGTATTTTATTGTTTGTGCATTCTTTTATCAAGTTCTTACAGATGTTTTTTTTTGTTATGAAAGTGAAAATGAATGACTTGCAAAGACATTTACATTTTTGCATTCTTTTTTTTTTAATTCTTCACCGTTTTTGTTTTAATGTCCCAAGAGTGAACCAAGACGGATGAGTCTTATTCAGCAGAGTGGAAAAAAACGGTACCTTTGGTTGTCCTCAAGGGATCTGTCCAGAGTATAATGTGTCCAAGTAATTTCCCTAATAAAGTGAGAACCATACCCCAAAACTAACGCAGAACTCTACTTATGTATTGCACAGCTACACGAGTTAACTAGGATAAGTCCATATAAATTTGAAAAACTCACTATATAGCTCTATTTATTAACTGATATGAACTTAAATTGCTGAACATGTCTCAAAAATTTTCTACAGAAGTCTACTTAGAAATGAGCACTCTCAAAGACAATTTGTCTAACATAATTTTGAAATATGTTTTTTAAAGTTACCATAGAGCTCTCAAATATATTAGGCACTCAAATAGGAAACTTGTTTCAAATACTTGTCATATATATATTTTATAATCTTACAGTATATCTATGCCTTTAGGTTTTCAAAACATACTGCAGAGCTCTTCATGCTTTCTGAATTTTATGCTTTCGTCTACTAATGTATTGAGCACTCTCAAAGTATATTCGTGTAGCTGAATTGCCATACATGTTTTTTGAAAGTCTATATTTAGCTCTACTTATGTATTGAACTCTGTCAAAATAAATTTAAGCAGTTGAAATGCCATATCTGTTTCTCAAATGTTTTATTTAGCTCTACTAATATATTGAGCACTCTGGAAGTAGATTTGTCTAAAATAATTGCCAAAATGTTTCCAAATCTTACTACAAAGCTCTATAAATGCATTGAGCACTCTTAAAGTAAAATCGTCTTACATAATTAAACAAAGCAATTTTTAAATTTACTACACAGCTATATTAAACTATGGAGCGCATGCAAACATCATTGACATATATATATATATATTGTTTAAACGTACGAAAGAGCTTTACTCAAAGTAAATCTGTCGAGCATAAATGAGAAAAATTCTTTCAAATCTTTCCACAGAACTCTACCACAGTATTAAGCACTCTGGTAATTACTTTTCCAGCATACTCGTAATACACAATTTTAAAACTCACTACAGAGCTGTACTTATCTATTTTGCAGTCTCAAAGAAAATTTTTGATTGCATAACAGAAATTTATATTTTTCAAATAACTCCCAAGATGAACTCATACATTGAGCACTCTTAAAGGAAATTTCACTGCTATAAATGACAAATGTTTTCAAAACTAAATACAAAGCTTCGAAAAAAGAGCTGATATTATTACAGGTTACTTTTATTAGAATATCTACAAACGAGCGTTATATAAGAGTGCTCAATAAGACATAGAGCAATAAAGACATTTTATTTAGATTTTTACTTATTAATTACACTTTCAAAAGTGCTCAAAACTAGACAGAGCTGCTATTATAAAACGTTTATTTTGTTACAGGATAAATAAACATTAAGATTTAACCATAGTTATATAAGAGTGCTCAATAAGACATAGAGCAATAAAGACATTTTATTTAGATTTTTACTTAATAATTACACTTTAAATAAGTGCTCAAAACTAGACAGAGCTGCTATTATAAAACGTTTATTTTGTTACAGGATAAATAAACATTAAGATTTAACCATAGTTATATAAGAATGCTCAATGAGACATAGAGCAATAAAGACATTTTATTTAGATTTTTACTTAATAATTACACTTTAAATAAGTGCTCAAAACTAGACAGAGCTGCTATTATAAAACGTTTATTTTGTTACAGGATAAATAAACATTAAGATTTAACCATAGTTATATAAGAGTGCTCAATAAGACATAGAGCAATAAAGACATTTTATTTAGATTTTTACTTAATAATTACACTTTAAATAAGTGCTCAAAACTAGACAGAGCTGCTATTATAAAACGTTTATTTTGTTACAGGATAAATAAACATTAAGATTTAACCATAGTTATATAAGAGTGCTCAATAAGACAGAGCAATAAAGACATTTTATTTAGATTTTTACTTAATAATTACACTTTAAACAAGTGCTCAAAACTAGACAGAGCTGCTATTATAAAACGTTTATTTTGTTACAGGATAAATAAACATTAAGATTTAACCATAGTTATATAAGAGTGCTCAATAAGACATAGAGCAATAAAGACATTTTATTTAGATTTTTACATAATAATTACACTTTAAATAAGTGCTCAAAACTAGACAGAGCTGCTATTATAAAACGTTTATTTTGTTACAGGATAAATAAACATTAAGATTTAACCATAGTTATATAAGAGTGCTCAATAAGACATAGAGCAATAAAGACATTTTATTTAGATTTTTACTTAATAATTACACTTTAAATAAGTGCTCAAAACTAGACAGAGCTGCTATTATAAAACGTTTATTTTGTTACAGGATAAATAAACATTAAGATTTAACCATAGTTATATAAGAGTGCTCAATGAGACATAGAGCAATAAAGACATTTTATTTAGATTTTTACTTAATAATTACACTTTAAATAAGTGCTCAAAACTAGACAGAGCTGCTATTATAAAACGTTTATTTTGTTACAGGATAAATAAACATTAAGATTTAACCATAGTTATATAAGAGTGCTCAATAAGACATAGAGCAATAAAGACATTTTATTTAGATTTTTACTTAATAATTACACTTTAAATAAGTGCTCAAAACTAGACAGAGCTGCTATTATAAAACGTTTATTTTGTTACAGGATAAATAAACATTAAGATTTAACCATAGTTATATAAGAGTGCTCAATAAGACATAGAGCAATAAAGACATTTTATTTAGATTTTTACTTAATAATTACACTTTAAATAAGTGCTCAAAACTAGACAGAGCTGCTATTATAAAACGTTTATTTTGTTACAGGATAAATAAACATTAAGATTTAACCATAGTTATATAAGAGTGCTCAATAAGACATAGAGCAATAAAGACATTTTATTTAGATTTTTACTTAATAATTACACTTTAAATAAGTGCTCAAAACTAGACAGAGCTGCTATTATAAAACGTTTATTTTGTTACAGGATAAATAAACATTAAGATTTAACCATAGTTATATAAGAGTGCTCAATAAGACAGAGCAATAAAGACATTTTATTTAGATTTTTACTTAATAATTACACTTTAAATAAGTGCTCAAAACTAGACAGAGCTGCTATTATAAAACGTTTATTTTGTTACAGGATAAATAAACATTAAGATTTAACCATAGTTATATAAGAGTGCTCAATAAGACATAGAGCAATAAAGACATTTTATTTAGATTTTTACTTAATAATTACACTTTAAATAAGTGCTCAAAACTAGACAGAGCTGCTATTATAAAACGTTTATTTTGTTACAGGATAAATAAACATTAAGATTTAACCATAGTTATATAAGAGTGCTCAATAAGACATAGAGCAATAAAGACATTTTATTTAGATTTTTACTTAATAATTACACTTTAAATAAGTGCTCAAAACTAGACAGAGCTGCTATTATAAAACGTTTATTTTGTTACAGGATAAATAAACATTAAGATTTAACCATAGTTATATAAGAGTGCTCAATAAGACAGAGCAATAAAGACATTTTATTTAGATTTTTACTTAATAATTACACTTTAAATAAGTGCTCAAAACTAGACAGAGCTGCTATTATAAAACGTTTATTTTGTTACAGGATAAATAAACATTAAGATTTAACCATAGTTATATAAGAGTGCTCAATAAGACAGAGCAATAAAGACATTTTATTTAGATTTTTACTTAATAATTACACTTTAAATAAGTGCTCAAAACTAGACAGAGCTGCTATTATAAAACGTTTATTTTGTTACAGGATAAATAAACATTAAGATTTAACCATAGTTATATAAGAGTGCTCAATAAGACAGAGCAATAAAGACATTTTATTTAGATTTTTACTTAATAATTACACTTTAAATAAGTGCTCAAAACTAGACAGAGCTGCTATTATAAAACGTTTATTTTGTTACAGGATAAATAAACATTAAGATTTAACCATAGTTATATAAGAGTGCTCAATAAGACATAGAGCAATAAAGACATTTTATTTAGATTTTTACTTAATAATTACACTTTAAATAAGTGCTCAAAACTAGACAGAGCTGCTATTATAAAACGTTTATTTTGTTACAGGATAAATAAACATTAAGATTTAACCATAGTTATATAAGAGTGCTCAATAAGACATAGAGCAATAAAGACATTTTATTTAGATTTTTACTTAATAATTACACTTTAAATAAGTGCTCAAAACTAGACAGAGCTGCTATTATAAAACGTTTATTTTGTTACAGGATAAATAAACATTAAGATTTAACCATAGTTATATAAGAGTGCTCAATAAGACATAGAGCAATAAAGACATTTTATTTAGATTTTTACTTAATAATTACACTTTAAATAAGTGCTCAAAACTAGACAGAGCTGCTATTATAAAACGTTTATTTTGTTACAGGATAAATAAACATTAAGATTTAACCATAGTTATATAAGAGTGCTCAATAAGACATAGAGCAATAAAGACATTTTATTTAGATTTTTACTTAATAATTACACTTTAAATAAGTGCTCAAAACTAGACAGAGCTGCTATTATAAAACGTTTATTTTGTTACAGGATAAATAAACATTAAGATTTAACCATAGTTATATAAGAGTGCTCAATAAGACATAGAGCAATAAAGACATTTTATTTAGATTTTTACTTAATAATTACACTTTAAATAAGTGCTCAAAACTAGACAGAGCTGCTATTATAAAACGTTTATTTTGTTACAGGATAAATAAACATTAAGATTTAACCATAGTTATATAAGAGTGCTCAATAAGACATAGAGCAATAAAGACATTTTATTTAGATTTTTACTTAATAATTACACTTTAAATAAGTGCTCAAAACTAGACAGAGCTGCTATTATAAAACGTTTATTTTGTTACAGGATAAATAAACATTAAGATTTAACCATAGTTATATAAGAGTGCTCTATAAGACATAGAGCAATAAAGACATTTTATTTAGATTTTTACTTAATAATTACACTTTAAATAAGTGCTCAAAACTAGACAGAGCTGATATTATCAAACGTTTATGTTATTGAAAGAAAATTATATGCCAATGCTTTATCATACATAGAGCCATATTGACATATTAGATTTTTCATTGAGAATCCATAACATTTTGAATAAAATTATTAAAATTTGTATTATGTCATATTCAAACAAGAATACAAAAAAGTGTGGTCATCTAAATTGACGTATGCATTTTTTAACTTATTAACTTGCTCTACTGATGTATTGAGCACTCTACATATAAGTCCTGTCATTTGAATTTCTATGTATGTATTTTAAATCTTAACAGTTAGCTCTACTAATGCATTGAACACTAGCAGTATGTCTTGCCATCTAAATTGCCATACATATTTCCAAAAATTTAACAACTATTTCTAATAATTCATTAATCATTGTATATATTTATCTTTCTGTCTCTCATTATATATCTATCTATCTATCTATCTATCCATAGAAGTGAAAATGTCTGTCTGTGTGTACATTTCCCTAAGCAATAACTCTGTCAATTTTAGTCTACAGATTCAACATTTGATATACAGAGTACTGAGATTTTGGAAAATCTATGCGATTGGTATTTGGACAGAAATTTGGTTATTAAGGGGCCAAAGTTCAATGATTTAGCCTTTGAGAACTCTACAAATCTCCTCCGACAATTATGGGTCTAAACAATCGAAATTTTTGATATAGTATCCTTGGACATGGATCTAACTTAATATCTTGATTTGAGCCCAAAACAATAAATTCTAAGGGTTCATAATAGGGGTCAAATTTTAAAAAATTAACCGGTTTTTTGCTTTTTTTTGGTTGGGGGAGGGGGGCAGCATACACCGCCAAACTACGCCGGGAACCCATGCTAGTATATATATATATATATATATATATATATATATATATATATATATATATATAATCAAGTGAGACAATTTGTATATAGATCACAATTATTAGAAGCTATTTTTTAATTAAATAAATATATATCTATATATTTATTTCAATTAAAAAATATATATATATATATTCAAGGGAGACAATTTGTATATAGATCACATAATTATTAGAAGTTATTTTTCTAATGCTTAATTGAACTTTAATGCTTAGTTTTTCTATCAATTGTCTGACTTGGGTTATTTTTTTTTTAATTGATACATGAAAAGTCTATGTGCTATTCGAGACAAAAAATAAAAGAAATAAAGAAAATTCTTGCCTGTTACTTCCCGGGTGTTATCTCCACATTTTCTCTTTTCTGGTTCTTGCTGAAACTCATGGCAATTTCATGTTTGTTTGTGTTCTTTGTTACATATATATAATTTTTACTGTGATGATTTTTTTTCTTTTAATTATTTAAAATCTTTTTTTGATTTATATAATAAACATAACTAATGGATTTTTTTTTAATGATATATTTAACTTTCTGGCTATGATCAAACACCCATGTACTACTTTTTGTTTTGTAGTTGCATAAGTTAGCTGATGAGAAGAAATACAAGCAGAACTGAATTCATTTAAATAAAGCTAATAGTTTAGAATTTGATTGTACCCAGATGTGCATGTACACAAAGAAAGAAACACTTACTTGAGGACTTCTGTAACTACAGGAAACATGTGGCAGCTAGGATAGCTGATACTGCTGGATTCGGTTGTTTTTTCCAATCCACATAATTCTCACAATAGCTGATAATAGAATTCCATCATGATCAAGAGGAGTACCTGAAATTACAAAGATATACACACAGAAGGAAAGAAAAAGAATACTTACTCTACTTCTATGACAATGATTGCTGCCAAGACTTTGAGATTCTAATGTTGGAAGAAACAGATAGACATACATCATACACAGTTTGATTTTACCCAGATGTGCTTGAACGCAAAGAAAGAAATACTTGATTCAAACTGCACAAGACATGTGACAGACAGGAACGGTGATGCTGCTAGGTTTTGTTGCTTGTTACAATCTATAAAAAAGAGGTGATATTTATAGTGTTGATAATCTACTGCTGTGTGAAAGCTGGAACAATGGAAACAGTTAAATTAAATGTTCAAATCACAAAGACTGAAATCGAAATAGAAAGAAGAAAAGGTGATACTATACTCATCTTCCTGTCGGTGCAGACCACTTGCTGGTGACTGTTCGTTCGCTATTAAACTTTAAAGTAAAATATAAAAAAAGAGGTTCCACCGGGGAAAGCTCTCGTCTGGGCAGCGAGGTAATGAACTCCCGAAAGGAGGGGCACTATATAAAAACAAGCTTTGCTGCGAACATCTACTAAAAAGCGGTTTCTACTCAGAATAACAGGCAGAGCAGAAAACAGAGGTGTTCTCTCTACCCAACAGGATTCGTAAAGATACCACTAGTTTGTGTTCATAAGACGGCGATGATCGCTCACAAAACTGGCATTCCTACTATCATATCGGAGGACCGTCATATATAATTGCACTACCATTTCGTATCGGAGGACGGTCATATATAATTGCACTACCATACTGTTTCGCAGTTCGTAGACAGTAGGAATAATAAAAGCGGCCTTAAAGCGGCTTGTGAGCACACAATCTAGTCGAACTCTAGTCGTCCTTAGTCGAGTCGAGGCAAGCATGCATTACATAGTAACACGAGCACGTGTCGCCTGCTTAGAGGGTAGCCCCCTTCGGGAGATTCGAAAGCGCACCTCACAGCGGAAGAGCTTCGGAACCAATCGGACCGTACCCAGACTTGCAGCTATTTGTTAACTTGGAAGTGGAGTCAACACCCCGACACTGAGAAAAGAGCTTTCCAAAAGCTCAAAACCAGTTGCATGCAAAGTCGGGGAAACTGGGAGCAGGCTGGGGAGAGCACGGGGCCTTGCAGGGAGGCCCATTTTTCTCTTTCGTTCGGTTTACATCTTTCGGGTATTGTTCTCCTTTCAGCCTGCCCCCTTCACGCCTTTTTGCTCGCCACATGCAAGCGTATAAAAAGACGACCAGATGACGGACGCAACAAACTAATGCCGACATTTTCTGGATTTTATTTTTTTTTGCCAGAGCCCATTTAGCCGTGTAGCTGTTAAACTACAACGTTACACCCCCCTACCACGGTGAGGATAGGGTTGGACTTTAGGGGGGAAAATTCACATCCAGAATTTTATCCAAGAAAAGAACGGCCTATAAACTGCACAATTGTCACGTAAATTCTACAGTTTATTGACCGCCCTTAAATAATATTATATGTATACTTTCATCTAACAAATTAAATAAAAAGACGTTAATTTAGATTTAAATTAAAAATATTTTATCCAAGAACAGCACGGTTTATAAACTGCACAATTGTCACGGTAATTCTAGAGTTTACTGACCGCCCTTAAATAATACAAATTCAATAACAAGACGTTAATTTAGATTTAAATTAAAAATATTTTATCCAAGAACAGCACGGTTTATAAACTGCACAATTGTTACGGTAATTCTAGAGTTTACTGACCGCCTTTAAATAATATTATATGCATGCTTTCACCTAACAAATTCAATAAAAAGACGTTAATTTAGATTTAAATTAAAAATATTTTATCCAAGAACAGCACGGTTTATAAACTGCACAATTGTCACGGTAATTATACAGTTTATTGACCGCCCTTAAATAATATTATATGCATGCTTTCACCTAACAAATTCAATAACAAGACGTTAATTTAAATTTAAATTAAAAATATTTTATCCAGGAACAGCACAGTTTATAAACTGCACAATTGTCACGGTTATTCTACAGTTTATTGACCGCCCTTAAATAATATTATATGCATGCTTTCACCTAACAAATTCAATAAAAAGACGTTAATTTAGATTTAAATTAAAAATATTTTATCCAGGAACAGCACGGTTTATAAACTGCACAATTGTCACGGTAATTATACAGTTTATCGACCGCCCTTAAATAATATTATATGCATGCTTTCACCTAACAAATTCAATAACAAGACGTTAATTTAGATTTAAATTAAAAATATTTTATCCAGGAACAGCACGGTTTATAAACTGCACAATTGTCACGGTAATATTTATTGGCTGGGTTTCTAACAGTATTTTGTATAAAAAAATATAAAATAGTATATAAAAAGACGTTAAACGTGAAAATCGTTTATACTACACAATTGTTGAAATTTGAAAAGAAATTCGACGTGTTTATGAACTGTGCGCATACTAACAACGTTCATTTGAGCACTTGTGCAGTTTACACACCTTAAATAAATGCGTCGTCTACTTTGAAATGAGGAAAATATAAATACCTTAAATTTTTTTGACATCAGAGAAATAGGCAGAATTAAAACAGCGGCAGGGCGGCGGCTTAGCTGGGTCGTC